>NW_021635142.1:0-195439 GCF_004799145.2 Neltuma alba
ATGGAGGAGAAAAGAGACGAAGGAATCTTCAGTATCATCATTGTTATCATGCTCAAAAATAGATTCACACTCATTTTCAAGTGACACATCAATCATATTAAGCCTAACAGAGAATAATCCTCATGTGGATGTTTCATCATCTCATACATGTTAAATTGAATTTCTTGTCCACCAAATTCCATTTTTATAATCCCATCCTTCATGCAAATCATGGTGTTGGCAGTTCTTAGAAATGGTCTGCCCAAATCAATGTGCTTTCACTTATGGCCTCATTAGTCATATCAACACATAAAAAATCAGCAGGAAATACAAGGTCTTTTACTTGAACCAAAATGTCTTCTAAGATTCCCTTGGGATTCCTAATAGACTTATCAGCTAGTTGCACTAAGACACTTGTAGGTTTCATGATTTCAACTCCTAAAGCATAATAACAGAACTTGGCATCACATTGATAGCAGCACCCAAATCTAGTAAGCTTTAGAAATATGAACTTACCAATTTGACAAGGAATGGAGAAAGCTCCTGGATCTTGGCATTTCACAGGTAATTGAGCTTTAAAAAGGGCTGAAACTTAGGGCCAACTTGCACCAATTCATTAGTTTTAAACTTTTTTTATTAGTGCAAATGTCTTTTAGAAATTTTGCATATTCAGGCACTTTCTTCAACAAATCCAGCAGAGGAATTAATTTCTACTTTACTAAAGAAATCTAAACTTCTTTATTTTGCTTTTCTTTTGCAACCTTCTGCCCAAACATAAAAGCTTTAGGAAAAGGTAGATCTTTCAAGCTTACCTCCTTACCTTGACTTCCCGGTTTATTGCTCTTGTGAGGATCTTCAACTTTCTCTTGCTCATCTTCCCATGTCCTGGTTAGGATCTGCAATTCTTGAAGAAGATTGCCTCAAGTCCTCTCTCAATGGTGTTTCATGGACGCCTTTATCATCCTAGTTGAGGGCCGGCTTCAGTTGTGCAACCTTCAGTAGTTGCACTTCTACATCCGGTTTCTTTTCTTGCTTGCAGAAGTTGCTTCTCTCTTAAGCTTCAGATTCCACACTTGGTGGTTTCTTTTCATGAGTAGAATTCCCTTTAGTGTAATGATCTTCATCCAAGTCAGATTCTTCATCATTCTCATTGAATGTCACCTTTCTTCCACTTCTCAAATTATGGCATTCAATGACTTGGGATTAATCACAGTATTGGAAGGCAAAGCTCCACTGTTTTTGCTTGAAGACTGCTGAAATTATCTGAAATTTGGGTAACAAAGTTAGCCAAGTTTGCTGTCTTAGTTTCCCATTGTTCAACCCTATTCTCTATAGCAGCCATTCTTGCATCAGATGCAGTGGTATGCTTATCAATTCTGTCCATTTGAGATGCCATAGCACTGAGATTAGCATTCATACTGTTCATGCTTTTCAACAAAAAGGACATGTCATCATTCCTTGAATTACCAACTTCTTGAGTAGTTTGGGATGGAGCCATAGCTTTTCTGAATGTTGACGTTGCTGGAACCTATTCTGCATAAATCTCTCCTTGTTGTTCTCTCCTCCTCCCCATCTAAAATTGGGATGATCCTTCCATCCTTCGTATAGGTGTTGGAGAAAGGGTTCCTTTGTTGATATTGACCAGCTCTTTGTTGATACATGGCTGACACTTCTTCAAATTGAGAAGGGCAAGATTCAGTACAATGCATCATAGAACCACAGGAGTCACAAGAGGGAGCTACCAAGGCTTGAGATGTTCCTAGCACCACATTGTTTAGTTGACAAGAGTTGCTCCATCCTAGTCATTCTCTTGTCCATCCTTTCTGATAAGGCAGCAAATTGAGAGTCTAAGTTAGTAGGATTTGACCTTAAAATTTCATTGACAGATTGGTTTTCCCTTGTGCTGAATTGCTGATTATTGTTGGCCATCTTCTCCAATAATTCCCAAGCATTGTGAGGAGTCAAATCAAATAGTGAACATGGGCTGCAGCATCTATTGTGTTCTTGTGATGAGATAGCAAGCCCTCATAGAAATATTGAACTAGATTAGACTTGCTGATTTGATGATTTGGACATTTAGAAAGCATAGCTAGAAATCTTGTCCAATACTCATACAAGGTCTCTCTACTATCTTGTTGAACTCCATAGATTGCCTTCCTCAATTTGATGTCCTTGATGCAGGAAAGTACTTCTCTAAAAAGGCCTTCTTAAGTTGCTCCCATGTAAGTGTTGTGAAGTGCTGAGGTAGACTTTGCAACCATTCTTTGGCATTTCCTTCTAATGTGAAGTGGAAAGCTCTCCTTAGCAATCTTCCAGTTGAGCACCATGGGGCTTCATAGAGGAACAAACCGCATGCATATTCTGAAGTGTCTATATGGATCATCCCCTGCAAGACCAAGGAATCTTGGCAAGGTATTAATCAAGGTACCTTTAGTTCAAAATCAGCTTCAAAGTTATAAAAACCACATGGATCACAGTTCACACTTGAGTTATTAATTTCTCTAATGCTCCTATTCTCCTCATCTCTATTCAATTGAATATTAGCATTATGGAGAACATTTTCAGCTTGCCTTTCATTTTGAGGTCTATTTGTAGCATCACCTCTCTCAGTTTGGGCATTGTTATTATTTGATCCATCACAAAATGATTGTATAAACCCTCCTAAAGTAGATTCAGATTCTGAGGAAGAACAAGATTCAAACTTGAGGAAGAGAGTCACTCACTATAGGTTGCTTACTAGACTCAGCTATTTGTTTGGTTTTCTTGATTTGCCTAAGAGTTCTATGATTTCCCAATCAAAAGGTAAAAGACCTTTATCCTGGGACATGCACTAAAGAACACTAGAATAGACTAATAAAATAAATGTGAAAAAGCAATTAGACAAAAGACAGAAGTCAAAGAGAGAACAAAAAGCTAAGAAGGGATCAGGTGAAATCCGCCGGGCCTCTGGTGCAATCCGCCGCGGCACTTTTTTTGCAGGATTGATTCTGTGAAATCCGCCGCGGCTCCTGGTGCTATCCGCCGCGGCGCCTGGTACTGTATAAACCAGATGGACGAATTCTGCAGCAGCTTCTGACATGTTCACACCTTCACTCCTGCAAATTAAACCCCTTAACACAATGGTATTAGTTTGTCAACAAGAAAAATATCTCAAAAGCATAAAAACAACCAACCATCATTAGGTTAAATGGGAAGAACAATTAAAAGGGAAAAGGTTGCTACAGCAAGGATTCAAACAATTCACAGCCTACTCAATTGTGTTAACTCCTTGACAACCTGTGGAATGAATTTAAAACACAGCAAAAAGGGAAACTACTTAACAACAAAGCACAAAAAGTGAACATGCAGCACAACTCAAAACACTAAAGCTACTTTTTCTGAAGTTTTGGGTTTTCAAACATGAAATTTTTCTTGGCACATCAGTGAATTGCTCAGAACCTCAACAAGTAAGGCTCCCCGGCAACGGCGCCAATTTGATAAACCTTGTCGCTAGGTAATCAAAGTTTTACTAGGGAAAATGCAGCAAGTGAGGCACTACCTAGGTCATTCTTCACAAGGAGCCTTAAGTTGTATTTCAATTCTTAACAATTCACTATTAATTATCAAAATTACCAAGATGAGAGCTTTAGTTCAGAAAGAGAGAAATCAAAACAAGAAACAAATCTAATGAAAGGTAAATTGCAAATGAGATTCAGATGAGAGATAGTAGTTCCCCTAGCAATTTATCCAACCTTCCTTGTTCAATCTTATAATTTGGAGTCTCTTAGTGTCAATTAAATGGATAGATTCAGCTACTGCTCAAATCTCTCTTAACATAGATCAGAAACAACTATCTTACTAGATTCATTATTTTGATCTATGAGAAGGAAAATCAATTGACAAGAACACTTGAGAAGCAAGTTGCAATTCTCTAAGAATGACCACAACTGTGAATCATCAATATATTCAACCAAAATTCAGATTTACAGAACAACAGTCCAAGTAAAACGAATTGGATTTACAAATCAACAGAGAATCCTCTATTCAACTGAACTAAAGGACACAACTCACATCTGAATGTTCAATCAGATCTAAATTCCAAGAAACATAAATCTAATCACTCAATCTTCATTCTAATCACAATTGTTCAACTGAAACAAATGACTCTTAGAATAGAAGGTAGGAAATAGATCTGAAATGACTCCCTGTTTAGCTCCATGAACTCAGGTCAGCTTCATTGCTAGAAGAACTTGGAAATTCAGCTACTCATACTCTGGATTAGGGTAGAAACAGCAAGAATTGATGAAAGATCCATGGTTGATCGGTGGAAATTGATGGAATGGACGAAAATGGAAGAGAGAAATGAGAGAGGGCGGAGAGAGCAAGAAAATCGCGTTGGAGGGAGAGTGAGCAACTGAAATCTGATCCTCCTGTTGAAGCGCGCGACTTCAGCTTTTAAATCTGGAAATTTCGGTCATCCGCCGCGGCTCCTCCGTCAATCCGCCGCGGCTCCTGTCCTGTACGGCGTCGTTTTGATTAATGATCCTGAGCTTCATGAAAACCTCCGTCCGCCGTGGCGCCTTAGTCCATCCGCCGCGGCGCTTTACACCGAGAGTACCTTGGAAATCCGCCGTGGCGCCTCCGTCAATCCGCCGCGGCGCCTCAGACAGAATGGCGAAAATGCTACTGAAACTTCCTGAATTCATGCCAAAGCAGAGATCAAAAGTACCACAAAAAAATCATATAAAAACATGTAAAAACACTTGCAAAACCTCATAATTCTTCTCACCAACTCTTATACACAATGGAACCTAATTATGCCCAAAGTATGTAAATATAGATCGCAAAAGTATGTGTTTAGGGCTAGAAATGTATGTAAATAATGAGACTTATCACCCAGTAACTTGGTGGATCCCACAATTGATATGTACCAGGAACTAATGGATCCTAGTTTTGACATTCAGTCTCACGGACAGCTTGTTAGCCCAAGTGTACACCCAAGTGACATCCCCGAACCTAGTACCAAGCCAGGGATACCCTTGACGCCCAGAGTACCTATCCCTATTCCGACTAGGCCTAAGATCTGTAGTCAGGATCAGTTGAGAGAGAAGTTGGAATTCTTGGGTCGACATATCAAGAAAGATGAGGATCAGCAAGACCTGAACATTTACCTAGAATACCTTCAGGGAGTAAAGGTGCTATATCAGACTCATAGACTAGGTAACCCTTATCTAGACACCAAGGACTGGATCTTTACGATGACAGACATGCTTCCATATTTACCCTTCTAGGTATATGAGTTCTGTCACCTAAATCAGATAGTGGATTTAGGTGTTGAGGATTACATCCAGTACCTTGAAAACTTTGTTAAAATTCACTATTTTTGACAGTCAGATCCTCGTAAAACTGACATAGGACTTGTATTGTTACAGCTAACCGTAGCAGGTTAGTCTGGCATGCTTCATTGCTATGTATGTTCCTAAGATGGCTATGTATATTGAATTATATCACTGTGACTGATAATTGATGCTTGAATGATGTATTATGAATGCATATGTTGTCAGATAAAATCTAAGCATGTTGTTTATTTCTTGTTCCTCAAATATGCTATCCGTTAAGTTAGCGCGATGGTTAGAACCCGAAGAAACCCTTCACCAGAGAGACCCTCAAGACGCAATGCAAGGGTCCATCGTGATCCAATACGATTAATTTTGGAATGCTTAGAACCACAATAAAAGGCTATTGAAGGGTTGAGGGCTGCACAAGCTAGCCAGGAACAAGAAAGAGATGCTGTAATAGTAGCAGCGATAGCAGTGGCAGTGGCTAACTTGAACAGAGGTAGCCGGAGGAAGAGAACCTCAGCAGTGCGTGCAACAGAATAATTGCCTAGATCGGCAATGCTAGCAGTAGACCTCGACAGCATCCAGTAGTAGATGACTCGCTTTTGCAAGCACAATCCACCATCTTTCGATGGAGTAGTTGACGTCCAAGCAGTAGAGAATTGGATTAACCGCTTGAAAAAGATTTTCAAAGTTCTGAACTGTTTGACTAAGCGAAAAGCCCAAATGGCTATTTACCAACTAGAAAAGGATGCCGATCATTAGTTAAAGAATACCAAGATTCTTCTGGATGCTCGGAACACGAAAGCGACATAGGAAGTGTTCCTAGAGCAGTCTTACCAAAAGTATTTCTGAAGTCAGTCAGGGATGAAAAGGAAGCAGAATTCCTAACCTTGAAGCAGAGGAATAACTATTCATTTGATGAGTACTTAGCTAAGTTTAGACGTCTTTCCCACTACTTTAGTTACTTGCGTTACCGAGATGATGAAAGGCAGATGACCAAAAGATAGTCAGAGGACTAAAGCAGTCCTTAAGGGAGATGATTGCTCCTCAACAGCTGGAGCACTTCAACAAGGCAGTTGAGGCCTATCGAATTATGGCAAATAGCTTGAACCATCATTTGATGCCTACTCCCAAGTTAGATAAGGGAGATTAGGGTGGCACCTCTTCTAATGCGAACGGGAAGAGAAAGAGGCTATAGGACAAGTAAAAGAGCAAGAAGGGAGGCAAGCCCTCAAATGGCAAAGAATGCCCAACCTGTGGTAAGAATCACGGTAATGGACCATATATGGCCAGACAGAATATCTGTTATACTTGCAGTAAACCTAGACACTTCTTAAGAGAATGTTCGTAAAGTACAAAAAAGGCAAGGCTGCGCCCTTGAGGATGAGTAATTGCCATCACAGGGAAAGAAACTCAGAAGTCTCCAGAAATGATCTAAGGCATGATCATTATTAATAACCACCCCTTGATTGCAGTGTTTTATTCGGGTCCTAGTCATTTCCTTGTCTTGTAAATTGTTTTAGAAGACTCAGCCTGGTTATGAGCACTATTGTATTGCCTTAAACTTGATAAGTATGCCTTCTATGAAGTTGATGTGGTGATGGGATCGAATTGATTGTCTTCCCATAACGGCAAGGACAAAACCCTGATCCTACCCCCAAGAGAAATGGAGTAATCCAAGTTCGGAAGTTAATTTAAACTTCATAACGGAACCCCAGACAGGCAATAGTAAGATGAATGAAGCTACGTGAGACTAGCAGAGGTTAAGAGAAAAGTGTGTTTTGTCATAATAAACCAAGAGAGTTGGTGTGGCAACGAACAAATACGGAAGTGATTACCAGAAGAGGTGGTAACTTCCATCACTGTAAACAAGGGTTCTGGTCATGACGGATGAACACAATAACTCTCAGATATTGAGGTGGTATCTCAACAAGATATAACTACTTTTAGAGATCGCAGAGAGTGAGATTAATAGAAGTTTGAAAGAGAGAGGTAGCCACTAATTAGAATTATTAGATTCCCCCTCAAGAGGAAGAGTAATGATAAGGAGTTGAATGAGACAATTAGAGGTTGAGTCTTTACACCATTAAGAAGGTGTAAGTGGCAGCCTAAGCTAGACAAACTCTTACAGCCTCGTTAGGGCTAGGGCACCATGATAGAGTAGCTATCTTAAGTCTTGGAATAGATGAATAGAAACTCTAAGATAGCGAAGCAAGATGGAGAGCCCTAGTGAAATGTCTTAAGAATCAAGAAGAAGAGGACGAGACAGATAGCTATACAAGGAACTAGCTTAGAGGTTGGCATGTTCCCCTTAATGTTAAGAGATACTCAGTTGCTTGGGGTTTAGGTTGAGAGGTACCCTTTTCAAGGGATAAGTTCTTGGCCAGGAATCTTCCTAGAGAAAATGGAAATTGGTCCTCCAAGTTAGAATTTACGTTGCTCAAGATGGAGCAAGGTACCTTATCCGAGTAGGAAAGGGAAGCAGCCGAGGCAAGGCAAGCGGAGTTAACCTTACCCAATGGAAGTATGACTAGCCAAGAGCAAAGCTAGGTTTAGATGTATCTGAGCTTAGCATAATACTAGAGTAAGTAGAAAGAAGAAGAACCTTAAAAGTCCTCTCCCTATAACTTCCAAAAGCAACTGCGAACAGAAAGAGAGGCTCCCTTTTTAGGGATGAGATGCCTCGTTGGCACACTACAGACATAGAAACTAGTAAGAGCTTGCACTCCTTGCATTTGAAATGCTAGGCATTATGCATGTTAGAGTATGCTCCTACTGAAAAGGAAAGTAGAGGAAAGAGAAGTTGCAAGTCCTCTTTCTTCACATGAAGTAAGAGATGGTAAGAGATGGTAAGAGCAACTAGAGGAATAAGAGAACTCCTAAGACAGATTGGCTTAGGCACCTAAAGAGACAAATAGGTAGTCTAGGGAATTGACATGAAGTCTAAGAGAATGGTAGTGGTTCTTAGAACAATTTTGGGAAATTATCAGTTAGGTGACCAACTAAGAGGAGGTGACTATACTTAGTCCTATGGTCAAAAGTCTCCCAGAGATCTTAAGAGCATGGTACCACTTTGGGAAGATAAGGACCAGGGATGAGTTGAGGATGTGGAACCCTCCTTCAGTTGTAAACCGATGCCGAGAGAGTACCCACGACTTCCTTCCAGAAAACCTTATCATTAATTAGGCTCGATTCAATTTCCTTGATTAATAGAGGAAAGCCAAAGTTAGAGGAGTTAGAGCCATAAGACCTGAAAAAAAACATTCAACCTAGCTCTAGATACAGGAAGAACCCACGCGATACAGAGATAGACTGAGTATTGACAGATAAATCCTTAAGATGAGTCGAGAGACAAGAATGTAAGCTAAAAAGACCTGACTAAAAATAGATCAAGAAAAGGGGCCTAAGACAACAAGTACCAAGGTTGAGCCTATCAGAATCAGTGCATCAGTTTCCAGTCAGCACTGTTTAGTTAAGTGTTTCAGGCAAGAGTAGCCCAAGGAAGGAGGACCCTGGGAAAAATGTGAGAAAGTACAAAAGCCAGAAATGTTAGCCATTTTGGCAAGAATGCACTAAGTCTAGCAGATAATGGAAGATGAAAGTTAAGGAAGCTGTTAGGCTACTGAGTGTCCTAAGCAGTATGGTTTCAGACTAAGACTCGAGATTTACTTGAAGTTTTGGAGGTCCTTATGAAAGAAATGACATTACTCTCAACTTAGTATAGCCCACCATCCTGAGACAATGGGTAGACGAAAAAGAATGATATGGATGTTAGAAGATATGCTACACGCACATGTGCTTGATTTCAGCGGTAACTAGGATATGTACTTACCGTTAGCCGAATTCGCTTAAGATAATAGTTTGCAAGCAAGTATTTTGAATGGTGCCATATGAAGCACTCTATGGAAAGAAGTGTAGATCTCCCTTGTGCTGGATAGAGTTCAATAAAAGAAGTAAGTATGGTCCTAATTTAGTGGATCAAACTTCCCAATAGATTAAAGTTATTCAGTAAAGACCTCTAACAGCTCAAAGTAGACGAAAGAGCTCCTCAGATATTAAAGGAGACCATTCAAGATTGAGGTTGGTGATTAAAGTGTAACCAACAACGGAAGTTGGTCGATCCCTAAAGATTAAGAAGTTAAGTTCAAACTACAATGGACCATTTCAAATTTTGTCCAAGGCTGAACCAGTATATTATAAGTGAACCTTCCCCCGAATTTAAGTCAAATTCATGATGTCTTCCATGTCTCCTAATGAAAAAAAAAAGTACCATCTAGACCTGAAACATGTCATAAGCTATGATGACATTGTGGTCCAAGGCAACTCGTCTTTTGAGATCAGACTAGAGCAAATCATTGATCAAAAAGTTGAACAGCTGAGAAACAGGAAGTTTTCGCTAGTCGAGGTTGTTTTGAAAGGTCTTACACTAGAAAAAGCTACGAGGGAGATGGAGATTGAGATAAAGGAAAAGTATCCTGAACTTTTCCAATAAGATACGCTTTAAATTTCAAGGACGAAATTATTTAGAGGGGGAGAAATGTCACATCCAGTACTATGATAATTAGGAATAAGAAATATTTCTGAATAATTAAGGGTCAAAAGTGACAAGGAGAAATAGAAGAATTTGATGGAAAATAATCATTATAGTTTTCCAAGCCAATTATGAAAAGTTTGACTAATTAAAGAAAATTGGTCAAGAATAATTATGAAAAAATATTTCCAAGCCTCAGAAAATTAAGGAAAAATGAGGACAATATTCCTTGAGAATTATATGGGATTATAAAATTGGTTTTATGACCAAATTGCCCTCAGAGAATTACAAAGGAATTTAAGGGCGATTTAAGCTAGTTTAAGGTCCTTTATTTGGAAAATTCCAAATAAATATTTTCAAGGAGGATAAAATCCCAAGAAAATTTCTATGATATCCCAAGGAATTATAAGAGATTATGTAATTAAAAGAAGACCCTCAAGTATCCAGGATTTTTCCCAATTCCTTTGAAAAGTGGAAAAATCACTAAAAAGAAGGAAATTAGTTTTCCTTTTATTTAGTTATTGGGAAATTAAATTTGAGATGAAGAGGGCAATTTGGGAAGATAAAAATGAGAAGAATAATTTATGGATCTAATAAAAAATAATTACAGAGGCCAGAGCACTGTAATTATAGAAAAGAAATTAAACCCGAAGTCAAAATGCACCGATAAAGCAAGACTAGAGTCTTGCAATTCAAATGCTTCACATTTAGCCATGTGTCAAGCCTCTAATGGATGGTAATTAAATTCTTCCAAGTGTCAAGCTACCAATGGAGATGATCTTGACTTTGGAATTTAATTACATTATGATTTAAGTTAATTAAGAGAGAGGATTATGACTAAGTAAGCTTTTGACACATGGCATAGCATTAATGTTGGTTGGTGAGATATTTTGGTGCCTTAATTGAGCTTTTCCTCCCCCATAATCAGATTACATTTCAGCCTAAGAGAAAAAGAGAGAGAGCAAGAGTGATTTATGAAGGGATCAAGCAAAAAGCAAGCATATTTGATCTTCCAACTAAGATTCAAGCTTGGTAAGTTGTTCGAAGATGTTCTTGCTTTGTTTTATTGATTTTTATGGTTGGAAAAATCACTTCTTGTCCCTTCTTGTTGCTAGCCAAAATGGGTATAGTGGAGGGAAGGAGGTTTTCTTGCAAAACATAGTTAGAATACTATGATTTAAGATTTTTTCAAGTGGTCCAAGATGTTGTTGGAAATTTTTCATGGTGGGTTTGTTAGAAGGACCTTTTGGCCACTTTCAAAACTGAACCCTAGGATTTTTTTTCAAAGTTTTGAGGCTTCTATTGTGTTCAAAATGAAAAATGGTGTAGGATAAACCTAAAGAACATGTGTTGGAAGCCATAGAATCAAAGATGCAATTTTTGGATTTTTAACCCTAATGGTTCGGTCAAGCTAAAACTAAAAGAAGGAAATTTATTTTGTTAAATCCAAGTAGATATTTGGAATCTATATGAAAAATCATGCAGGGAGGAGTTAAGGGAGAATTTTTAGGGATTATGGAAACCAACTCTAAAAATTCAAGAACAAAGATGGAAGCTTTAAGGGGTTTAGGAGTTACTTAAGTTATGTTATTGATTCTTATGTGGAATGGATGATGATTCTTGCTGCCCTTTTTATGGATTGCCATGTTAGGTTTGGCATTTGTGGAAGCAAGAAAGAAGAACAAGAAAATTAAAGAGCATTGGATTAAGGTAGTAAGATTTAATTGACCTTAATGTTGAATGTTGCATCGATTGCTATGCAATTTCATATGCTATTATGTGGTTAAACTAAATGATGATGATGATGATGATGATCGTGTAGCTATACTCCTTGCTTTATGTTCCTTGGCTATTGCATGTTAGAGTGCTACATATATGAGGTAAAGTAGTTCCCTACTAATAGCAAAAGGTTGGAATGCTTGTAATTGATCCATGTTAATGTTTTGGTTGATTGATCTTGCTACTGGGATTTCATTGAAATCTCATCCCCCATATGTAACCTAATATTTTAGGAACTGAATCATCAAAAGCGAGGCTGCAAATCCAACGATTAATATGGCGATGAGCCATGAGGAAATATCTGTATTTGATTATGTATGAATATTAATGGTTGGTGCTGTAATCTCTAAGTAAGATGTCAGTTTAGAGCCACAGTTTATTAAGTTACCAAATGAATTTCTACACAAAATTTGGTATACTTAAATTTCACGTCCTGAGCTTCAAATTGACAATAGCACATTAAAATTGGCCAACTACACAATTTTTAATTATTTTTCAAAGTTAAGGTTCAGATTCTGGAAAAAGGATTTTTGCCAAATGGACAGAGGTGAATTTCACAAAAACCTGACACTTTTTCAAATAGAATTGGTTCATAAGATTATTTTTCTTTGAAAGAGCATTCAAATATTTTTATAGAATTTTGAACTACTCCATTTTGTGTTTTCTAGATTAAGTTATGAATTTTTGAAGTTGGGCTAGAAAACTGGACTTTTACTGATGAACAGTAAAAATCCGGAAATCAACATTTTTCATGAATTTTTTCTGCCCAAGACCATCCAATGTGGTCTAAAATGGTTTTAATTAAATTTGAAGTAGATCCGATAGTAAGGTGTAACACCTGAAAACTTTTACTTTGCAGTTTAGTCCCTAAAACTGCTTTGACTTCCTTTCTCATCTTTGGGACTTCTGCTCAAAAGGGGTGTAGTAGCCTATCTAATTTAGGCTATTTGTGGTACTTTTAGGCCCATAAGTTGAGATGTTACAATTCTCCCCCTCTCAAAAGAATTTCATCCTCGAAATTCTGAGTCAACACTCTATTCTTACATTTAATGAGAGGTTAACTGAGAAGAATATCCTCATTTATACTTAACTCTAACCTCTTTAACTTTTCATTATATCTCATTTTCGAGTTTCAACCCTAGACTTCATACTTACATAACTTGTCGTTCTATACTTTTTTGTCATTTACATGAGCATAGCCTTTGCTTTTAAGCATTTTGTTACCACTACTCACATTCTTCCTATACCTTAGGCTCATTCTTTCATAATAATACCATGACAGTACACCTGTCTTCATGGTATTTTACTATACCATTGCATTTTGGGCTCTTTTAATACTGCCTTTATCTATTCTTTTCGGTATACCCTGTCATTCCTCTTTACTTTAAGGGCATATCTCCTTCCTTTCCTTCATTGACTAGAATAGAATTAGCTCAGTCTAATCAACAATAGAGATGTCTGGAACAAGTCAAGGGTACTCTTTCTATATTAGTCCACTGTTGAAGGAGATTTCAGTATCTTAAACTCATCTCTGGTCATCGTCTTCCCAAAAAGGTACAATACTCTTGCCCTTATGGCTCAGCCATTTTCTCTTAGGCTTAGTCTACTATGACCTCAGGAGCTACTGCGCTTTACCGTAAGCTTCTTCAGGATCCATCGTGACCCTGGAATACTATCATCAATCTAAGCCATCTTAGCATCTCTAGGAGACTCTAGACCATAGAGTTGAGTAATAAAATAAGTCACCTCTACTCAGCTAGTAACTTGACTGATTATTCCCCAAGACTGATCACAGATATCAGTATTGTCTTCTTAGGCCTTACTCAATCCCTTCTATCAACTCCTAAAATTCTAAGGCTTTCCATATTTCTTTAGCTCTTAGTTTAGCTTCCTTATGCCACTTTCCTTTTCTTTATGCCTTCGAATCCCTAGGCACTGGCTTATCTCTAGAGCCCATTAACTTGTCATTGTATTAATGCCAGCCTGCCTTGTCTTAGGATTCTGCAGTCCTTACTGTCTCTTAATAATTCAAATAGCATTAGGAGAGGACTTATATCATCACATTCTCATTATCCTTCAGTATTCCATAGTATCCTGTTAAGCTCGAGGAGCATCTGTTTGCATATCACGCTTCTATTGTCTTAACCAGTTTCACTCTCTCTCTCTGGGGTAAGGTCCATCCCGTGCCTTGCCTCGGCTGCTTCTACTTTTCCTGTGGGAGGATAGATTACTCTGACTGGAGCATCGTCAACTCAACTACTTATTTTCTGTTTCATTCCTTCAGAGGATAGCTTACTCTTACTAAAGTAGTGTCGCTCTGATCTGGAGAACCACTTCCTAATCTTAGAAAGGTACTTCATGGTCAAGACTTTCCTCATATGCAATCTCTGCTAGGGTATATTCCTTGAATACCATATCCCTATTAAAAGGGAGCCTCTCTACTAGATTATTCAATCTTATAGGCTGTGGAATCTATCTATAGGAATCTCATTTCTTAGATTCCTTAATGGTCTGAGTTATATGGTTGCACACTCTTGGATACCTTAGGGACATAAAAGAGTACTGTTTAGTCCCTAACATTATCATGTATCTAAGCATCATCGAGCTCTAGGTATCACCAGGAACTTGTTTATCTTTCTCTATGTATCAGTTCCCAGTGCAACCATCCACCTATTATATTCTTATTCATTTCCTCTTATCTCTATCCTCAAGAGGGATCTTGCCTCACTTTACTCTTTCTAACTTTCTTTACTTCTTGACCAATTATTCTTATGGTCAGGTATTGATCACTATACCCTCATCACATCACATAGAGAACATTTAATCACCTTACTGTGTGGTAGCTAGGTTAGGCACCTAGGTCATCATTGACCCTTCATTCATTATTATCTAATCTCTGTCTCTCTTAGTTCACTATCCCTTAGGAATTTCTATCTCTATTTAGGGATTTGAACAAACCCTTAGCATATTATCCTGTTACCTTGCCTCTATCGAGGTCACATTGATTACTTAAGGTATAGGTTGACATTCGGTTCCCTTGCTAGGGTATTGACTTATACTTCTGACTGGCTTACTGTACCTTTAACCATTCATTTCTATGGTCATATACTAATCATAAAGTGACCATATTATACAGCAGGTATTAATCATTAAAACATCTCCACTGTGTGACATTCCTGTCAGGCACCTTTAACCAATCACCCGAGGGTTAGGTTGTCACCCTGCTTCCCTATTAGGGTCTAGACTCCTATTCCTTACTGGCTTATCATACTCTTAGCTATTACCCACTACAGACATCTTTCAACTTTGACTCATTCCTGGTCAATCTCTCTCAGCTCAACTATTCCTCTCCCGAGGAGGAGTCTCTAAGTAGTGACTACCTATCTCTCAGGTTACTCTCTGTCATTCCTTACTTCTCTTCTATGTCTATTTTCCTTGGAGAAAATACCTCAATACCTTAACCTTAGTTAGACCAATCCTAGTAACCCGTTACTTTTCTAATGTAGGTTTTACCTCATACCAGGCTTTGCTTGAACCAATACTCTGCTTATACCTTGGTAAGAACCTTTACCAGAACTTCTGTTCTGTTAAAACACTTACCAGAATCTTTGCTCCGTTTACATACTTACCAGAACCTCTGCTCTGATATCAAAATGAAACATCCTACCTTTAACCCCTTAGAGTACACATTCGTAAGCATTATAGTTCAAGTAGATCATCACACAAGCCCGTGGATTTAAAATTTCAACATAATTACCGGGTTACTATTTACTGTTTAACTTCTAGATTATAGGCCCAATTCAAAAATTCATAACTAATTCCATAAAAAATGTATTGAGGTGTTCTAAAATTTTATAGAAAGCTATTTTAATGCTCTTTAAGGAAAAAATATTCAATTGGACTTATCTATGCCCAATTCGTAGAGTTTAATCAACAAATATTACTGTTTATTTCATAAAATCTGGAACTTCTAGATTTTATGCCTCAACTTTTGAAATTCGTCTCTCCTTGTATACATATCCAATTGAGGTGATATACCTCTCATTTTAAAGCTTGGGATGTGTATTATGAGTTTACCAAATCTTGTGACTTAACTCATTCGTTTGATAGGTCAAACTGGAGCTACAAACTCACTGCTTCAGGACCTGCGTTTTATCCCTTAACATCTCTTTACTTTAATTCTTTTTATTTCTTTGGCATACATAACATGGGCTTACTCTTTCCCATTCATGCTCATACATTTCTATACATGCCATAAGCATTATAATTAAATATATGGCATCATTGGCATCCACAACATAAATTACATAAGAGGAGAATTACACATTGAATAATAATATCATTCATTAACATGAACAATTCTCCACTTTCTTCTCCTTGCTTCTTATGCCATTATTGCCCATTGATGATTGACCCAAATGGTTAGTTAAGAAGGGCATGAGATTTAGGAGAATCTCAGTAGCAAATAATAGCATATTAATCATGCTAGATGGATGCTAATGCACTACACGTAACTTGTTATTTCTCTTGTTAATTGTGACATATTAGCATGCTCAAAGCTAACTTCTTGACGCATGGCCATGGAGACATAATCTTCTCATCATGAATAGGAATTACAGTAGCTAAAACATGTCACAATAACATTCAATAACATGTACTCGACAACACACAAACATACAATGTCAAGCAATGACAATAGGTAAGTTTACTACCTTGCACCTCAAGCTTTCCTCTTACTTTTCCTTCTATTGACTTTCCAACCATGTGGGTATTTGGCCAACATCACCACACATCCTCTTGGATATTCCAAGGTCCTAAACATAGTCATAATGATCACGTAATCTATTAGGACCAGGAGACTATATAATATTCAAGACTAGCTCTCTTGAACCTCAACCCTTTCTCTTGATTTTAGGGTTTTCTTTCTAGCTTTTCTAACATAAATCTTATCATTTTCCATCCTCAAGATCCATTTCTTGTCAATTAGACCACTTTAGATGGCCTTAGATTCAAGAAGATCAAATCTGAAAATTTTGCTTCGTGGGTACTATTCACACAGAAATTCCAGAATTTTTGTTCAACTTTGAAAATTCATAATTAATTCTAAAAAAATCAAAATTGAGTGGTTCCAAGTCTCGTTGAAAGCTCCTTAAGTTCTATTTAAAGAAAAAATAGTTCCAGGAACCAATTCCATGCTGAACAGTACCAGAAATGAATGGAGTTTGATAGTCTTCCAATGGTTAAACACTGTTTCCAGATTTCAGACCCTAATTTTGAAAAATCACCATAAATCGTACACATATCCAAATGAAGTGTTCTACCCATGGATTTAAAGCTTACAGAGTGTACTTTAAATTATCCCAAATTCCACTTATTCAAAATATGCATCAAGTCAGATGCTATAACCATCACATACCTTGATCTTGAAACTTGAATCTTGTTCCTTCTTCTTAGCCTTCACCCTTACGTTTTTCTCTCTAAATTTTGGCAGAATTTTCCCTCTTAAACTCATGTTGGCTGAAAATATGAAGGGGGAGAGGCTCTATTTATAGCCAAAAATTTGGCTTGAATGGACTAAAATGCCCTTGGTGGCTAATAGAAAGAGTAAAGGCAATCTTGGAATTTCAAGTTAACTTTTACATCATCATTGCATCATCTTCTTGCATCATCCTTACTTCATTCTTCTAGAAGATGCCAAGTGTCACGAATATGGCGGAGGAGAAGGGAGATTAGATCCTAGCCGTTGGATCAAAACTTAATCCTTAAGTTTCCTCCGAATTTACTTGGCTCATGTTTCTCCGACTTCCTTTATGGCCTTTCGGAGCTCAGAAAATTCTTCTATCAACTCCATAAATTCTCTTTAACTCCATAAATTCTCTTCAATTCAATTAACATCGTTGTTCAAAACACTCAAAATGGTAGACAAAATAAAGGAAGTGTGGGCTAAAAAAAAAGGTCAAGCAATGGATAAATGGTTGTGGGTTGTGTTTGGGTAGAAAGGTATAGAAAAGAATGCCTCCATCATATTCAAAATCATAAATGCACATGTAATTTTGACCAAGAGTTAAAACAAGTTCTAGAGAATGTAAACCACATGAATAATCACTCAATATAGGAATAAGGCTCAAGAATATCCTTCCAACAAGGGTTTCACTGCTCAATTGCTCATACAAGAAGTTCAATCAATATGCACTAATCACAAGGCATTAAGACACTTATCATAAAAGCAACCCATGAGATGAGGATTAAAAAGATCAAGATAATCACTTAAAAACATACTTGAATCCCAAAAGTGACTATAAAGTCTTTAGAAAAAAATCATTTTCAAAATCCAGTATGCTTAAAAGTCCAAGGATGCCACGGTTTTCAAGAAAAACTATTTGATGCAATGGGGGTATATTAAAAAGGCAAAGGTTTGCTTGAAAAAGATGCAAAGGTAGCTTAAAAAGGTTCCTCCTACACAACAATGCCAAAAAGCAGAGAGAAGGTAACGGTGCGCAGCAAAAGGGTCCAGTTCGTGACCTGAATACAATGAGGTCGCGACCTGGTATACAGAGGCACATAGTCAGGAAAGGGGAATGAGGTCCCGACCTGAGATCATATGAAGTCACAACGCAAAATCACAGAGAACCCTCCCTAGCCAAAGTCACTCTTCAAGTCGCAACCTGAAGCAGTGAGGTCGCGACTTGAAGTCACAAAAACTACCAACGCAAAAAATTTCAAACTATGGCCACAATTAACAAGTAAAAACCCTTTCAGCAAGCATCAAATGATCCAATTCACAGCAATTCACCATCTACAATCAATTTAAAGCCAAATAATGATGATGAAAGATTGGATTCTGAAAAAATTTTGCCAAAAATTCTGAAACAACCACATAAATGATAGAACAAAGCAAAATGGATTCCTCCCCCACACTTAGACTTGACAGTGTCCTCACTATCAATAGAAAAGGGAAAAAGAATTGCAACAGCCATAAAAAAACAAAGTAAACCAACCATTCATTGTAGAAAAGTTAACATACAAAGGAAATGTAGCTTTTGAGTACTAGGATTATAGGACAGAGCAACAAACAAAAAAAAAGAAAAGAAAAACACAGAACAAAGCAAAAAGCTTCCAGCAGGAAAGGTTTCAATCATCCTCCATTCTTCTTTCTTCTTCAGCCCCGACATCTTCTCCTGCTTAGACATTAGCTTCTCCCATCAACATCAGTAGGAGCAGTAGCAGCAACACCAAAAGATTGCCCTGGACCCTCACTGAAAAAACTGGTGGTAGGAATGGTGTTCTCCTAGAAAGCCCGTTCATACTCTCGGGGGAAGTTGACCTTAGGGGCCCTGGCCATCTCCAACATCAGAGGATCCACAAACCTCTGCCTTATGAACTCGTGAGACATAGAGATAGCTTTGTATGCATCGAACTCCTTGCTTAGGTTTGTCACTTGTTGACTGAGTTTGGTAATCTGATTATTCAAAGAGGCGAGATTGAAACTAGAGCCACCCTCAGCTGCCTCTTCTTCTGGTTCTTCCCCAATCACCCTTTTTCCTCTCTTTCTTTCTCTATTGGATTTGGAGGCAACATAGCATCTGGTCGTGAGAGGGTCCAAGAGAGAATTAGAGGGGCGCGTTGGTATCTCATGTGCTACACACAGATCAGTAACCAAGTGCGGAAATACCATAAGAGTTCGGACATTGTTGATACAACAATCAATCTGGTCCAGGGCAATAATGGGAATGTCAACCGGCTACATGGTCATCAGGAGATGTAGCAGAAGTGCACCCTCTTCAGAAACATCAGAAATGTGGGCTGATGGCATTACATTATAAACCATGAAGTTCAGCCAAATCCTGGATTCATCATTCATGTGCTTGAGCTCGAAAACTTTCCGCCCACTTTCCTTTATGGTCCACCCAGCTTCCCCTGTCCCGATGGTTTAGAAGACCTCTACCCAGGGAACTTCAATAAATCTGATCTTCCATCGTTGGTACTCGTAGACAAGGACATCGAGCAACTTATAGAACTTCTCAACAACCTCCCGAGTTAAGAAACATTTATTGCCTTTAAAAGTGATCCCCCTATGTCTGTCTATAGCAGAGCAAGTGTAGAATTCTCTCACCAATGTCAAATTAGCCTTGTTCCTCTTCTTCATAAGTTCCTCAAGGACCTTTTGTTTGGCAAGCTCATAAAAATGGTACTGCTGCGTTTATGGAAAATATCACTCTTGAACTACTCCCCTGTTGGCAAACAATTCTACAGCTTTCTTCCTTGGAAGTCTAGTCTCCTCATGAGGGCGAAGCTTCTTCTTCAAGCCTGAAGGCTTGGGGTTTTTGGTGTGAGGCATCTGGGCACAAAGCAAATAACCAACAAGCAACCAAAGTAAACACACAAAATAAACAAACCTAGGAAAAGAAACTAAAAACTACACTAAGCCCAGAAACCAAGCACTCCCCCACACTAGGCCTACATTTACCCATTGCCAGACTCGATTAGGCAAAACAGTTGAAGATTTTGAACTAAGACATTTGCATTTTAAAACTATTAGGGAAATCATGAGAAAACCTAAGTATTCATAATTTTCAATTGCTCCAAAATCTATTTCTTGCTAACCCTTGATGTGTAAAGTCAAGATCCAATAAGAAATTGTAGTTTTGAAACAACAAAGGTAGATCAGGGGTGTAAAACCTCCTCTGTGAGCTCAGGTCGCAACCTGAGAACAGTGAGGTCGCAACTTGAATAGACAGAGGGAATTTCAAATTCAGAAAGGTTTGATGTCATGACCTGAAAACAGTGAGGTCGCAACCTAAACCCAGAAATTTCAGAAGACGCAGCACTAACCAGTTTGCTCAAAACCAAATCTTTTTCAGAAAATATAGTCCCAAGCAGTTCGAAAATCAGTTAAACAATATTCTCAACATCCAGTAATACTCCACTCAACCCAAATTAAAGCCCTAACAAAAACAACAATATCTACCCATAAAAATGCAGAAAACTAAACCAGAAAGAATAGAAAAGCTGAAAACAAAAAGGGAAGATTAAACAGACCTTGAGAGAGTGGAGGGATAGAAGGATTGAATGCAAGATGGATATAGGATTGTTCACAAACTACAGGAGGTGGATTTCACAGTAGAGGTACTCAGAAGTTGTAGAAACAGAAGAATAGACCAACTGAACAGTTAGGGAAGGAGCAAACCATTACAAAGGGCTGAGTAGTTGCGACTTTAGAGGGAATTTGAAAGGCTACGATTGTTAAAGAATCCAAGATGGGGAGTCATGACTTCAAGAAAGCAGTAGCCGTGGGGGAAGAGTTGAACATGGAGATGCGGAACATGGGAAATGAACTGAAAGAAGGGGTTAAGTGGTTTTACAAAAGAAGGCCCAGGGTTTTTAAGTTTAGAATGAATGGAACTTGAATTCAGGGTAGGTTCAAGGGCAAAATGGTAACTAGGGTGGAAATAAGTGGGGGTAAAGAGGTGAACTCAAAGAAAAATACTGACTCTTCATGTCAGGTCGCGACCTGATGTAAGTGAGTCGCAACTTAACTAGAGTAAGGGGCTTTTAGGGTTTTAGAAAAGGCTCTAGGTCGTGACCCAAAACAACCAAAGTCGCGACCTCAACTCACAAAGAGCCTTTACCCATTGTCTTTCCCAAGTCACGACCATATATAGTTAAGTTGCGACTTGAACACACAGAGAACTCCCCACTCAGACTAACCTCCTAGGTCGCGACCTGAGATCAGTGAGGTCACGACCTGAGTGCACAGAGAGGCTCTGACACTCTAGACCCTGAAAAATTTCAACCTTAAGTTCCTAAACCAAAATCACTTACCAAAATGCCTACCATAACAACCCAACTCAGCAATCCATCATCAAATTCTTAACAATTCAAAACAAAACTCCAAAAACAAGTGATTGAAGATTGGGGAAAACTTTCAAAAGTTTGAATTTTTTTTCAAAAATTTGGCAAATTTTAACAAGAACTACCCATGACAAGGCATAACCCAACAACCAAAACATAAAACCACTTTTAAGAACTCCCTCCCCCACACACTCAAAGAAATGTCCACATTGCGGCACACAGTCACACCAAAGCACAAAGCCAAAACACAAAACAATGAAGGTGGAAGTTGTGAAGCTTAGTTCACGACTGAAGCACAACACGTCACCCTTCTAGAGAGAGGAAAAGAGCTAAGCACAATGGTAGGTAAACTCAAGAATGCGAAGAAGTGTGTGGTGGTGATAGAATAGAAGCACAATTACAATCATATCAAACACAAAGCCAAGGGAGATTATTGAAAACAAACATAGAAAAAACTGAATTTAAAACTACTTCCACTGAGGACATCCCTTCCACAGTCTCCAAAATCCACAGCAAGATAATTTAAGTACAAGTAAATTCATGTGAATAGTAGAAGTAAATGAAAGGGACGACCTGGCCTTAAGAAGGCGGTACGGGCTCTTTATAGAGCTTGAGGAGATGACCATTAAACTGAAACATTTTGCCTGTGGCCTCCTCCTTAAGCTTTATCATCCCAAAGTTATGCACTTTTATCACAATATAGGGTCTATCCCAGCTTGTCTTGAGCTTACCCTTTTTTAATTTGAATCGAGCTTGATACCTCAACACCTTGTCACCCTCCTTAAACTTCTTTCTGAAGATGTTGGCATCATGGATAAGCTTGGTTTTCTGCTTGTAGATGTCTGAGCTGTTATAGGCATTTAACCGCATTTCTTCAAGTTCTTGAATTTGAAGGAGTTGGTTTAGGCCAGCTTCCTCCAAATCGACGTTACAGTTCTTAACCGCCCAATATGATCGATGCTCCAGCTCTACCAGAATGTGGCAGGACTTATCATAGATGATCTGATACGGTGACATACCAATTGGGGTTTTGTGGGCAGTACGGTAGGCCCACAGTGCATCATCTAGTTGTAGGCTCTAGTCTCTGTTAGAGGGATTAACAATCCGTTCCAAGATGGGCTTGATCTCTCGATTTGATACTTCAGCCAGACCATTTGTTTAAGGGTGATAAGGAGTGGACACTCTGTGGGAAACTCCATATTTTGCTAACAAGTTATTGAGCATTTTGTTGCAGAAGTGGGTTCCCTGATTACTGATTAGCACTTTAGATACCCCAAATCTACTGAAGATGGTGGACTTCAAAAATTTACAAACTGTAGGTGCATCATCTTTCTGTGTGGGGATGGCTTCTACCTACCTAAAGAGGTAATCTACAACTAAGAGAATGTAGGTGTAACCGTGGCAAGGTAGAAAGGGGCCCATAAAATCTATCCCCCAAGCATCGAAGATCTCATAGAACAACATAGGTTGCTGTGGCATTTTGTTCCTTCTACTAACGCCCCCAAACAGTTGGCATTTATCACATGCCTTACAAAAAGTGAATGTGTCTCTAAATAAGGTGGGCCAGTAAAATCCTGTCACATCCAGTAATATGGCAACTAGGAATAAGGATATTCCTAAATATTTAAAGGCCAAAAATAACGAGGAGAAATACAATAATTTTGGTGGAAAATAATTATTATAGTTTTCCAAGCCAATTATGAAAAGTTTGACTGATTGAGGAAAATTGGTCAAGAATAATTATGGGAAAAATATTCCAAGCCATAGAAATTGAGGGAAAAATAAGGATAATATCCTTTGAGAATCATATGAGATTATAAAATTAGTTTTAAGGTCAAATTACCCTTAGAAAAATTACAAAGGAATTTAAGGGTGATTTAGCCTAATTTAAGGGCTTTTATTTGAAAAATTCTAAATAAATATTTTAAGGATAATAAAGGTTCAAGAAAATTCCTATGATATCTCAAGGAATTATAAGAAATTATGAAATTAAAAGAAAACCCTCAAGTACCCAGGATTTTCTCTAATTTCTTTGAAAAGTGGAAAAATCCGTATGAAAAGGAAATTAATTTTTCCTTTTATGTTAATTATGGGGAAATTATTTTCGAGATAAAAGAGGGCAATTTAGAAAGATAAAAATGAGAGAATAAAATAGGGCTCTGATAGAAAATAATTACAGAGGTTAGAATACTGTAATTATAGAAAAGGATTCAAACCCGGAGTCAAAGTGCACCGATAAAGAGCTTTGCATTTTGAATGATCCTCATTGAGCCAAGTGTCAAGCCCTTAATGGAGAGGATTTGAAATTGCCAAGTGTCATTTTCTAAATGGAGAGGATTTTGACTTTTGGTAATTAATTTCATTTGGATTTAGTTAATTAAGAAAGAGAAAGAAGGAACCAAGGGGGTAGTGACACTTGGATTAGCATTAATGGTGGTGGTTGACACATTTTGAAGCATTAAATGAGCACTTCCTCCCCTAAAATCAGACCCCCATTTCGTGCAAGCCATAGCCAAGAGAGAAAAGAGAGTGTTTCAAGTGGAACCAAGGAAGAACTAAGGAGAAAGATAGCATCTTGGAGCATACAAGTGAGATTCAAGGTTAGTTTTTGGTTCTAAGTTGTTCCTTGCCTTGTTTTCTTGCTTTGTATGGTTGGAAATCTTGTTTCTCCTCTTCTTTGGGTGTTGGATGAAATGATGATGGTGTAGGGGAAGGAGTTATATTGCTCAAATATGGTAAAACACTTCAAAACATAAAAGATCCAAGTGGTTACAAGTGATTTTAGGGTGTTTTGGAAGTGTGTTCTTTATTGTGTATTGTAAGGAGCATTTCGGTTTTGACACTAATGGCCCCTAGGATGATATTTTCAATGTTTTGATGGTTCCATGGTGTTTAAAATGGAAAAAACATGGGGGATAAGGCAAGAAAGGATTTTTAAACCCTATGGAAAACAATTTCAAAAGCAAAGAGCAAAGATGGAACCTTTATAAAGCAAGAGTATTTTTGAGTTATGTTCTTGCTTTTGGTTGAAATGGATAATGATTCTTGTTGTCCTTTTTATGGATTATCATGCTAGGGTTTGACCTTTGTGAGAAAAGAAGAGAATCAAAGAAAGCACAAATCTTTGGATCAAGGTAGCAAGTTAAACCTAGCTACTACCACTAACTAGCATTATTGATTATTGTATGGTTAATTGCTATTATTGTGGTTGAGCTCTCTTGATTGTTATGTGGCTACTCTTTATAGTATCTTGCTTTGGCCTCTGCATGATTGAGTTTGCCAAATGATAAGCATGTTAGTTCATCAATAGTAGTTAATGTGATCATGCATAATAATGATGCTTGCTTGGTGCTATAGTTGGTTAATTTGCTACTGGGATTTTCAAAAATCTCATCCCCCAAAAATAATGTAACATTTTAGGGCCTGAATCCTCCAAGGGAAAGCTGCAGATTGAAGGTTAATTTGTGGGATTTAGCCATAAAAATTCATGAGCTCATTTTGGTTATGTAAATATTAAACTAACAGTGCTGGAAGCACACTGACACTGACTAGTTCATGTGACTTTTTGATTATTCTCCCGAATGCTTTTAGTCATGAAGTTTGGTATGATGAAATATAACATCCTGAGCTTCAAATTGATAGCTAATATGGTAAAAATGGCCTAGTATACGATTTATAATGATTTTTCAAAGTTAATGGTCAGAATCTAGGAATCAGGGTTTTTGGCAAATGGACAGTGTTGCTTTTCTCAAAAACCTGATGCTTTTTCATAAGGAATTGGACAATGAGATTATTTTCCTTTGAAAGAGGACTTAAGGAGATTTAAGTAGAATTTTGAACCACCCCAATTGGATTTTTGTAGAATAAGTTATGAATTTTTGAATTTGGGCCAGAAAAAACTAGATTCTTACCCGATGAACACTAAAAATCCGAAATTTAGCGTTTTTGTAGTAAAAAGTGAGCCCAAGACCATCCAATGTGGTCAAAAGTGGTTTTAAATGAAACCTAAGTGGATCTGATAGTAAGGTGTGATAAATCCTACATCTAAAACCTTCCTAGCTGTTTTTCTAGCACTGAAGTGCCCTCCACACAAGGTATCATGGCAAGCCTCTAGAATGGCTCGAGCTTCTACTTTTGGAATGCACCGTCTAATCACTCGGTCAGAACATAACCTCCATAGGTGTGGTGGATCCCAAATATAGAAAGCTTCACTCTTAAGCTTTTGAGCCTGAAAGGTAGTCAAGTGAGAGGGGATTAGACTAGTAGCAATATAGTTAATTAAGTGAGCAAACCATGGTTGAGAAGCAGACAATACAAATAGAGATTGGTCAAGGAATGAATCATAGATAATATTAGAATCGAGTACTCCCTTGGTTTCTAAAGGTAGCCTACTCAGGTGGTCTGCCACATCGTTGACATTTCTAGCTCTATCTTTCACTTCCACATCAAATTCTTGAAGCAGTAACATCTATCTCAAGAGCCTCGGCTTCGATTAAGGTTTATGGAAGAGGTATTTCATTACTACGTGATTTGTAAACACAACCACTTTAGAATTTATTAGATATGGTCTAAACTTATCAAGTGCAAAAGCAATTACAAACAATTCTTGCTCAGTAGTGGTATAGTTTTTCTGAGCTGCATCTTGAGTTTTAGAGGCCTAAGTAATCACTTTCGAAACAGAATTCTCCCTTTGACCCAACATTGCCCCCACACTCAAGTTCGAAGCATCACAAGAAATTTCAAAAGGCAAATCCCAGTTGGGAGAGGTCAAGATAGGAGAGAAGTAACTAACCTATTCCTCAATTCATCAATAGCAAGCTCACATGCATGGTCAAATTGAAAATCAACATCTTTTTACAGCAATTTGGAAAGAGGCAAAGCAATTTTACTGAAATCCTTGATGAACCTTCTATAGAACCCCACATGTCCAAAAAAGGACCTCAACTCTTTCAAGTTGGTAGGGTAAGGCAAAGAAGATATCACCTCTACCTTGGCTTTATCTACCTCAATTCTTCTTTCACAAATTAAATGTCCTAGCACGATGCCTTGGTTAACCATGAAATGGCATTTTTCAAAATTCAAAACTAGCTTTTTCTAAATGCATCGTGCCAAGATTTGGTCAAGGATTTTTAAGCAATCTTTAAAATAATTTCCATACACAGTAAAATCATCCATGAACACATCCATGCATTTTTCAATGAATTTAGCAAAAACGGATAGCATACAACATTGGAATGCGCCAAGAGCATTGCAAAGACCAAAATGCATTCTTTTATAAGCATAGGTTCCAAAGGGACAAGTGAAGATGGTCTTGTCTTGGTCTCTAGGGTCTATAGGAATTTGGAAATATCTAGAGTATCCATCTAGGAAACTGTAATGACTCTTCCCCGCTAACCGTTCAAGTATTTGATCAATAAAAGGTAAGGGAAAATGGTCTTTCCTAGTGGCATCATTCAGCTTCATATAATCAATACAAACTTTCTATGAGGTTTGCACCTTAGTTGGGATGAGTTCATTATTCTCATTTTTAACTACTGTGATTCCACTCTTTTTTGGCACAACTTGTACCAGTGACACCCATTCGCTATCAGAAATAGCATATATGATTCCAGCTCTCAAAAGTTTATCTATTTCTTTCCTAACCACATCAGAAATTAGAGGATTCAATCTCCTCTAGCCTTGTTTAATTGTCTTAGAATCTTTAAACAATAAAATTCTATGGGTACACACAGTGGAGTCTATTCCCTTAATGTTAACTAATTGCCAACCCAACGCCTCCCTATTTCTACTAAGGACTCCCATTAAACTAGTTTCTTCATATTCAGTTAAAGAACTAGAAATAATGACAGGCAGTTTATTCTCAGGCTCAAGATAAGCATATTTGAGGTAGGGGGATAAATTTTTCAGTTCTAAAGTTGGGGGTTGAACAACAGAGGGAATTAGAGTAGAAATATCATTAAAATTAGAGAAACTCCCCTTTTTAGACCCTTGCGAAATGCACTCGCCAACTTCACTTAGATCTAATATGCTTGCTTCAATCTTATCAGATGTTGCACCAAGCTCAAGTTGGTTTACAGCAGCAACAACCTTAGGTTGGGTTGCCTTCATACCTACATCATTGTTAGAAATTAGATCATTCAGAAATCACAAGGTATGGGGTGTAATCTTGGAATATATATGAGTAGCAATTGAGTCAGAGAGTCTTGGCCCTTTAACCAAAGTCCTCAAGACATGAGGTGGTAAAGCAATTAAAGTCTGAAGTTTAGGGGGTGACACAGGGGACTCAAGTCGCGACCTAATTTCACAGAGGCCACCCTCTCAGATTGTTTGGGTTGAAGTCGCCACTTGATGACCTTCAGTTCATGACTCAATTTGACAGAGGCCACCTTCATCACAGTCCTCGTCTGGGGTCGCGACCTCATGTCGTAGAGGCTTAGATCCTCAGATTACTCCACTCTCGACACTGACCACTTCTTGAAAATCTGCATAATTAATTAACAAACTCCTTCCAAGGCTAATGTCAATTGTAAATGTAGAAATGGAATCAAAATTTGATGGAAAAGAAAAGTCTTGAGAAATGGAAAGCATGCTATCAATTTCTAGAGAATTAATGCATGGTACCTCATCTCCACAAGGATTGGAAAAAGAATAAACAGAAGAGAGAGAATTGAAATATTCATCATATGCATTCAAAGATGAGTCAAGCTCATAAGATTCATGTGATGATGTAGCAGAAGAATCAATCAATTTAGGTGAACTCATGTCATAACTATCATGCATATGCAACTCATGCTCATCCTTAGCTTGCTCAACAGCTAAATCAATGGCATTTAAACCCATGAATGCAGAATTGTCAAAGGATAGTGCAGGATAGCTTTATTCATATTAAAGTTACAACATGGTCCCCTACCTCCATTGTTACACAGCTGTGTTTCATGCTTATGATAGTCTTAGAGGTTTGTAGGAAAGGTCTTCCCAAAATCAAAGTGCTCTCATTTGCAAGTTCATTCGACATATCTAAAACATAGAAATCAGTAGGGAATACTAGGTCCTTGACTTGAGCTAGGATGTTGTCACACCTTCATTTTAAACCCCATTATACGTCCTTTAGAACCATTTGGAATCGTTACACAATGCTCAAAGTAGGTAAAAACCAAGATTTAAATTTTTGATTTTGGTTACTATTCAAGTAACTCCTAAAAATCAGATCAACTTTGAAAAATCATAACTAAATGTAGAAAAATCAAAACAGAGTGGTTCCAAGTCTCATGCAAAGATTATGAAATGGTCTACATAGGAAAAATATTCATAGGTATCAATTTCTCACAAATCAATACCAATTTCCATGCAATTATGTACTGTTTATTTGGTAAATTCTGAAATTTCCAGTATTTTTGCCAACTTTGAAAGGGCATAACTCTTTCCACAAAATTCAAATTTAATGATCTACCACTTGATTTAAAGCTACAAAAATGATCTATTAGTCTGCCAAATTTCAAATCCAGATTCAAACATTTGCTATTTATGTCGTATGCACCAAGTTTGGTCCTTTTTAGTCAAAGGTTATCCCCTAATTACCTTTGTTTTGGCTCTTTCATAACCTTTTACCCATCCTTAATCATTTGGGGTTTAATACAAGCTTGAACATACATTCTACTATGCTTTCACATGTTTAAACATAGACATACATGCTTGGCTCCCCTTAGGAGCTATTATCCAACAAACATTTCCAAAGTCATAATATTGCATAACAAGTTTCAAAATTTACACTAGGGTATATTAATTGTTCATTAGGCCTCCGGGACAATTTCTTTGCTTTTGCCCTTGCTTGCACTTCCTCCTAGATGGTGTTAAACATAAGAGTGAGATTTCAAAGAAATCCCAGTAGCACATAATCACAATTATCATGCATTCCTGCAAACACTACGTGCAATGCTTTTGTGCATTTATCTTGTTTATATGTTCATGCTTTTATGCGATTGAAAGTAAGCTATCATACACATATTTAATGGACATAATGCCAAGGCAACATAATTCAAACATTGCAATCAACATTTGCAATAAAGCTTAGTCACATCATGGCACACATTGCACACATTCACATTAACACATCAATGTAAGCAAGAAAACAATCAAAGTGTAATTCAATGCTACCTTTTGGCACTTGGTCCTTGATTTCCTTTAAGTTCAAGATGTTTTCTTGAGGATTTGGCAAGGTACCTATCAAACCAACACCAATGCCAATCATTCAACAATTATTCAAACACATTCCCTATTACTTAAACATTAAACCCTTTTTCTTTGGATTTTTGGCCTAATTGTTTTCCTTTTGATTCAAGAAACCTCCTTGGCCATTCCTACATGATTTTTCATGTAGAATTCAAATATCAAATCAAATTTTACAAAACCAAATCCCTTCCTTAAGTTCTGGTTAAAACGAAAAGAAATTTTTTACAAGGGAAAATGTCAAAATTTCCAACTTTAATTTTTAATGCTTCTAAATTCAATTCCTCCATATAACCCTACACAAAACGGCCAAGGAGTTGAATGGAAGCATCAAAACCATCAAAATCCAATCATAAGTCCATATATTCAAGATGGCTGGACACTTCCTCTTAGGTTCATAAATTTCCACATTTGATTCCAATGGATTTGAACATACTTCCTTAGCATAATCCTACATAAAATCAATTTTAAATCCATTGGAACCATTAAAACTTATTGAAACAATTCCTACCCTTGAGTTCTTGAGTTGGCTGAACTAAATACTCATAGGTCCTAAGGTAATTTCTTCCATAACCCATTCAAAACAGCACCAAACATCAACAACACAAACTTATACTCAATTTGCTATCCGCTCCTAGAACTTCCAGCATAACAGAAATGAAACAGCACTTCCCCTCAAAATAAGTCACGGTTTGGCCATGAAAAAAGCATCAAATTAAAGCCTAAACATACCTTAAGGAGTCTTGGATTAAAGCTTGATGATTAACCTTGGATTGGAAGTGATTTGAAGAGTGTTTGGAAGCCAAGAAGAAAATTGTGCAGAACCTCCCCTCTATTGTCCCAATTCTGTCCGAATTTTGAGTGCCTTGTGGGGGTATTTATAGACCTCATTTGCTACCCAAAAACCTACCCTTGGGTAGCTATTTCTACCCCAAATTAAGTGCAAAGGTCAGCCAAAATGAAGAACAAATCCTAGCCACACATGCTTTGACTCACTTTCCAAGAGAGTTGATCCAATGGTTGAAAATTTGCCAGCACACAAGCCACCTGTCCTAGTCAGGATGAGCATGAATTTGGGCCTTGTTGGATGCTAACTAAATGGTAAAAACTGATTAGGAGTAATGGAATTGGTTAGGGTAATTTTAAAATTATTTGGTCACATAATACCCAATTTCTTGCCCCCTATTAGGAAAAATAGCTAAGGGCTTCCAAAATTCCATTTTTTTCATGATAAATCCATATCTATTTTCCAAAAGTGTGATCTGGAAGTTTTGGGAATTTTTCAAGACCTCTAGATATTTTTTCATATTTTCTCTGAAATCAGGTCTTTACCGATAGGAATTCAAAAATAAATTCCCCATAAATTATTTCCTGCATTTCCAATGCTTGGAAACAATTTTATAAATTCATATATATTCCTAGGGAGTGTATCCATATTTTTCAAAAACATAATTATTTTTTTGGAAATTTTTCACCAAAATTTATTTTGGGCTATTCTCACTCCCAAAACATCATAGGTGACTCAAAAACCCTAATTCCACCTTTTTCTATTTTTAGGGAAATTTTGAGAACTTTTCTCAAAATTACCGTTTTGCCCCTAAGAACCTGATAAAGTCGGTTTCGTCCCATTTTGGTTTTCATGCTTTACTCATACCTTATGCTTATCAATCATATCTCATTTCGCACATTCCCATTACTAGGGTTCCAAATTTTGGGATGTTACATTTCCCTCCCCCTTAAAATAAATTCATCCTCGAAATTTAAAATGTACCTTATTTGAAGACTCGGGATAATTATCTTTCATGTCGTCTTCCTTCTCCCAGGTTGCTTCTTCTTGTGCCAGATTCTCCCAGATAACTTTAACCATTGGGAAAGATTTCCGCCGCAACTGTTTTACTTGACAATCAATGATCTTTATTGGTTTGATCTCCCAGGTTAGGTCATCTCGCGATGCGAAATCTTCATATTCTAAAACATGAAAGGGATCTGGCTGATACTTCTTTAGCTGGGATACATGGAAGACATCATGTATTTGACTAAGATTCGGGGGTAGGGCTACTTTATGTGCCACCGGTCCTACTTTCGACAGAATTTGGAAAGGTCTGATGTATTTTGGTGACAATTTCTTCAATTTCAAAGACCTTCTTACTCCGTTGTCGGAGACACTTTCAAAACACATGGTCTCCTATATTGAAGGTCAAAGACTTTCACCGAACATCTGCATAACTTTTCTGTCTGCTTTAGGCCGTGAGCAGTTTCTGTCTAATCGGCCTTATCCTTTCAGTTATTTGCTTGACTAGGTCTGGCCCATATAGCTTTCGCTCCCCTAATTCTATCCAACACAGTGGGGATCTGCACTTGCGACTGTACAACACTTCATATGGAGCCATCTGTATATTGAAGTGATAACTGTTATTGTAAGCAAATTCTGCTAACAGCAGATAGTCATCCCAGTTACCTTTGAAATCCAATACACAGGCTCTCAACATATCTTCTAGTGTCTATATGGTTCACTCTCTAACCATCTGTCTGTGGGTGATACGTTGTACTGAAGCTCAGCTTGGTGCCCATTGCTTGCTGCAGTGCCTTCCAGAATCGGGATAGAAATCGAGGATCTCGGTCAGATACAATTAACTCTGGCACTCCATGTAATCTCACAATTTCTTTTATATATAACTTGGCAAGTTTTTCTGGCTGGTAGTCTTTCTTCATTGCCAAAAAATGGGCAGACTTCGTTAATCGATCAATAATCACCATATCGCGTCATATCCAGATGAGGTACAGGGTAACCCCATGATAAAATCCATGGAGATACTATCCCATTTCCATTCCGGAATATTTAGAGGATGTAAAAGCCCTGATGGTCTCTGATGCTCTATTTTGACCTTCTGGCATTTAGATATATACTCTGTTATGTCCTTCTTCATGCCAGGCCACCAAAACATACATCGGAGGTCCTGGTACATCTTCGTCATTCTCGGGTGTATCGTATATTTGCTCTTATGTGCTTCCTCCAATAGTTGTTGCCTGATGGACTCTGGAACATATAGCTGTTCCTTATACTTCAATATTCCATCTGGTGACACCTCGATCGCATCATCCTCAGCTTTTGTTAGCTTAATTCGAAGTGTATCAGCTACCGGATTGCTCTTTTGGGCCTCTTTGATTTGTTCTATCAGTTGGGCTCCTTCTCTTATCACTTCTACTTTCTGGGTCATTAGTTTCATATGGGAAAAAGGTTCCTAATCTCTCACATCTTTGATCAGTTTCCGTTCCTGAATCATTAGGAACGCTACTTGTACTACCTTTCAGCTTAAGGCGTCAGCTACCATATTAGCCTTGCCCGGATGGTATTTTATCTGGTAGTCATAATCCTTGAGCAACTCCATCCATCTTCGTTGTCTCATGTTTACAACATACGGTAGGGTTGGATCGGGAATTATCAGACAGGGGTCGAGGTCACCTTCGTTTCAGCTCTTGAAGCTAGCCTCCATTTATCATCCCACACGAATTACTGGTTCTTACGTGTAAGTTTAGTCAGGGGCTGTGCAATTCTCAAAAGTCTTTAATAATCTTCTATAGTAACCTGCCAATCCCAGAAAGCTTCGTATTTCTGTAACTGTTTTTGGTTGCTCCAATTCAAAACTGCTTCCACCTTACTGGGATCTACTGCTACTCCATCTTGGGTAATCACATAACCCAAGAACTTTACTTCATCAGCCAAACTCACACTTGCTGAGTTTGGCATATAGTCGTTTCTCCTTTAAATACTTAGAATGATTTGTAAATGTTGTTCGTGCTTCGTTGGTACTTGGAATATACTAAGATATCATCAATGAAAACCACCATAAACTGATCTAGATATGGCCGAAAGATCCTGTTCTTGTAATCCATGAAAATCGCAGGGGCATTCGTTAGTCCGAAGGGTATTACCAAGAACTCATAATGCCCATACTGTGTTCAAAAAGTAGTTTTCAGAATGTCCTCTACTTTAATCCTTAATTAGTGGTAACCTAATCTCAAGTCAATCTTGGAGAACACTGTGGCACCAGCTAATTGGTCTAGCAAATCATCTATTCTAGGTAGTGGGTACTTGTTTTTAATCGTCACTTTATTGAGATCCTGGTAATCAATGCATAACCTTAGGCTACCGTCCTTCTTACGAACGAACAAGACGGGTACTCCTCATGGTGACACACTGGGCTGGATAAAATTCTTTTCTGATAGCTCCTCTAATTGCTTCTTTAACTCTGCCTTTCATTGGAGCCAACAATCTGGGGCTTTGGAAATCGGCCCTGCCCAGGTCCAGGTCAATTGCAAACTCTACCTCTCGCTCCGGAGGTACCTGCTAATTTCTGTCAGAAAGACTTCTAGAAAATCGCATGCCGGGTATCTCTATTATGCCTTCTTCCACTTGCATGTATAGAGAGAATACCACATACCCCTGACAGCCATGTCTTAGCAATCCCCGCTTGGGCTCCCGTATCAAGCTCGTTTCACGTCGTTACGAGGGTTAGCTTATGAGGTAATGGAAAATCATAAGACATCAAAGTCTATATTAGAAGACTTTATATGGTTGGGATAGCATAAAAACAATCTAAACTTAGTATCATAGCTAATCTCTGTTTAGAAAAATTGCAGGAAGGATAATCACGGGTATCTTGTTAAAGTCTTAGAAATGTACAGACCATAATAATAGCAATGTTAGGAATCATGGCTTGGTTAGTATCAAGCTATAATCATAAAGAGGACAAAATCTAAGTCTATTCTATAGTCAAGGAGTATATTATGGGTAGACAGCCAATTCAGACCAAGTATCACATCAATCTCATGAAAAGCATACATATTAGGTCAAGTGTAGTGCAACAGTGGCCATAGCAGACAATACAATTTAGGCAAACATCAAACGTATAAACTTTAGTGCCCATAGAGTAGCCACACATAGATCATATAATAATGTGTTAACAGCAAGGCCTATGCACTTCGCGCATTCATATGAAACAAGGAGTGGCTAGCACCCGAGTCAAAGATAGCATGCACAAGGTAATTATTAACTTGAATCGTACCTTGTATCATCTTAGGCTACTTATCAGCCTCTTCCCTTATGAGGGCAAAGACCCTCCCTTGAGCTTGGGGCCTCGAGCCATCCACATTAAGGGGGCACTCCCTTATATAGTGTCCTGGCTTGCCATATCGGAAGCACACATTTTGACCCATTAAACATGGTTGATCTCCGTGGTTTTTACCACAGGTGCTACATTTCTTGGTCTGGCGTGTAGTGCTTCTTCCTCCTTGCCTTACTCCTCCTCCTCGTTTAGGCTTCTTGGAGAACATAGGCTTTTGCCTCTTCCTATTTCCTCCGGAAGAAGTCCCCTCTGGTCTGCCCCTTGTTACTGGCCCTTCTGGTCTAGGAGCAGCCCTGACTAGCGCCTAGTGGTTCAGGCTACTTTCAGTAATGTGGCAGGCTTCCACTACCTGGTTGAACTTTTCAAGTTGTCATGGGGCTACCTTCTCCCTCAGCTCCTGTGTTAGTCCCCTTACCATTTTCTCTGTTTTTCACCGCTCATCATTGCGGAGTTGGAGGTAGTTAGAGTAACGAGAGAGCCTCATGTACCTATCTAGGTACTCATCGAAGGACTCTTGAGGACCTTGTTGAATCATCATAAATTCCACCTCTTTTTTGTCTCTCACTGACAGTGGGAAGTATTTCAAATTAAAGTATTACTTGAACACTTCCCAGGTAATAGGGGTTGCATTCTTGTGGAGGATCATCTCAGTGTTCTTCTACCAGCGATCAGCTTCGCCCTCCAGTTTATAGATAGCCATCTGAGCTTTTCTCTTAGAAGAACATTCAAGCATATTGGACATTCAATGTCCCTGTCCCTGAAACTCGGGGGATTCTGTGCACTGAATCGTTTGATCCACTGTCTTAGTGAATCAGGATCCCCTGCAGGTCGTACCTGCTCAGCTGCTAGTTCTTAGGGTTGAGCTGGCTGTAGTGCCTCGGCCACGTTTGGCCCAGCCTGTTGCAGCTGTGCTATCGCTGCTGTCACTGCAGCTGATATGGCAGCATCACGTTCCTAGTCTTCGCGTGCTTGGGCCGCCTGAATTTCTTGCATCACCTTCTGTTGTTCCTCTAGTTGGTCCATAACTAATTGAATCGTGTCAATAGGAGGTTCCCTTGCTGCCTCCCTTGGTTGTGTTTCTCTTCGGGTTCTCACCATTTTACTTAACTTTTTACTACAAGAGGAACAGAGGAATAAGATTATTACTTAGTTATCAAAATATTTTATACTAAGCTATGCTTCATATTTGTACATAGATAGGTTTCAGGTATAAGCATCCAAAACATAGATCATCCAAGTCACATATACAGTCATCCACTCAAGACATGGGAGAGAAAGGAAAATAAAAAGTAACAAAAAGCTCGAGTTCGTCCAGGATCTGATCAAAGCTTCCATAGGTGTCTTGCTTGGAACAGTCACTAATCAACTGGATCTGATCTTGCCAAACAGGGGTCCTTGGCAAAGTGTCGACTAAGGCCTATCCCCATATCTCCTCATCTATCTCTCCCTTGTCCTGGTCGGCGATATCACTATGTAACAGTCGTACGTAATAAAAATAGTCCATATAAATGTACCCATACTGGTTATGGGAGATGTCAATCTGCCTCCCCAACTTATAGAGCTCCTCAAAAATAGCTTGATAGGTGTGCAGCTCTTTTGTGACTAACCATTGCCTCTTCTTCGAAGGCAGGTCCTTCTCTAAGATCTGATCACGGCGTACTACTCTGATAGGCTGTGGCTTCGTCCCACTAGGGCCGGCTTTGTCTGGGTTAAGCTTAGGCCCCACAGCACTCCTGGCTTCATCATCCTCTAACCTTTTACTACCATTGGAGTCTATCTCGGGAATTATATCCTCTACCTCCCAGAGAGGCTGATAATATCCGAGTGGTGGAGTTGGATCATCAGGGTCAGAAACATGTGGGTGGTACCAGTCCGGGTACGGTTCCCCTGGCCCTCTTTGATCAACTGTACCCCCAGGAGAATCGTGCTCACAACAAGCCATATCGTGCATCAAGGGTAGTCCAATGCACACCTTTCACGACATAACACATCACACACAATCAAATATGCATTATCTTAATGCATTACCATATCGAACAGTACATATAAAAGACAGTCCAGAACCTTTGCTTTGATACCAAAAATATCACACCTTCATTTTAAACCCCATTATACGTCCTTTAGAACCATTTGGAATCGTTACACGATGCTCAAACTAGGTAAAAACCAAGATTTAAATTTTTGATTTCGGTTACTGTTCATGTAACCCCAAAAAATTGGGTCAACTTTGAAAAATCATAACTAAATCTAGAAAAATTGAAACAGAGTGGTTCTAAGTCTCACGTGAATATTATGAAATGGGCTACATAGAAAAAATATTCACAGGTATCAATTTGTCACAAATCAATACCAATTTCCACGCAATTATGTACTGTTCATTTGGTAAATTCTAAAATTTCCAGTATTTTTGCCCAACTTTGAAAGGGCATAACTCTTTTCAAAAAATTCCAAATTTAATGATCTACCACTTGATTTAAAGCTACAAAATGATCTATTAGTCTACCAAATGTCAAATCCAGATTTGAAAATTTGCTATTTATTTCGTATGCACCAAGTTTGGTCCTTTTTAGTCAAAGGTTATCCCCTAATTACCTTTGTTTTGGCTCTTTCATAACCTTTTACCCATCCTTAATCATTTGGGGTTTAATACAAGCTTGAACATACATTCTACTATGCTTTCACATGTTTAAACATAGACATACATGCTTGGCTCCCCTTAGGAGCTATTATCCAACAAACATTTCCAAAGTCATAATATTGCATAACAAGTTTCAAAATTTACACTAGGGTACATTAATTGTTCATTAGGCCTCCGGGACAATTTCTTTGCCTTTCCACTTGCTTGCACTTCCTCCTAGATGGTGTTAAACATAAGAGTGAGATTTCAAAGAAATCCCAGTAGCACAGAATCACAATTATCATGCATTCCTGCAAACACTACGTGCAATGCTTTTGTGCATTTATCTTGTTTATATGTTCATGCTTTTATGCCATCGAAAGTAAGCTATCATACACATATTCAATGGACATAATGCCAAGGAAACATAATTCAAACATTGCAATCAACATTTGCAATAAAGCTTAGTCACATCATGGCACACATGGCTTGGGAAAAACAGGTTTAAATCCATATAATACAATATATAGATCATAATTCCCTCAAGCCATGATTACTTCTTTTCCCTTCTCCTTGGAAGTAGTGGCACCTAGGATATCATGTTATAGGAGGAATGAGATTTCATAAAAATCCCAGTAGCATTGAACATACAACCATCAGGTTAACATGCATAAGATGTCATGCTACATGCAGTAAAATAACATTGCTAGTCATTATGCCATGCCATAACCATTCTGTATCCATGTCATCATCATGGAGCATCTAATCATTCCAGTCAAAAACTCAATCATGCAAGAGCCAAGGCATACATTGCAAGGAGTTCACATCATCTGTGCATAAACATTCTCATGGCACATAAACACACAAAGCAGAAACACCAAATGCAGGTCAACAAAATAATTGCAAGTTTACGCTACCTCGGTTCCACGCTTAATGTTTCCTCCTTGTTTTCCTTGCTTGAGGTCCTCTTAGGTTTCCAGAAAATTGCCTATCAACCATACAGTAAGAGTATGGTAAATTTCATATCCAGTATACAATTCTTTCTCAATATAATACTACCCTTGTGCCTTTCAATTTATAACTTTTGTATACCTTTCCTAATCCTTTGACTTTGGTTTGACCACACCTTAATCCTCAATTAAGGTCTTGGAATTCTTCCTTAATCCATGATTAATCATGCTTTCTTGGTTAATCACTAACCCTTAATCCTTAATTGAATATTTAATTAAGGTCCTCAAGTCACATAGTCATTAATACAACATAATCCTCTAAGATTAAGTCACTAATCCCTTATGGATTAACCATTAATCATTCTCTAATCAACATGATTAACGTTTAATCATTCCTTAATCAACATGATTAATCATAATTAATCATCCTTCAATTAACATAACTAATCACTAGTCATTAATTAATCAAGGTAGCTAACCTTAATTACTTACTAATCTTTAATCAAATAACATGATTAATCTTAGCTATCACTAAACTAATTAATCAAGGTAATTAATCCTAATCTTCCTCAAATAAATCATTAACTAAAAATAATTAACACTTAAGGAGGTAAGCATACCTTAACTAGCTCTTAATCAGCGATTAGAGGCGTTTAACCTTTCTTTCTCCCTTTCTCTCTCTTCTTTCTTTCCTTCTCTCTCCTAGAACTTAAGAGCAAAACATTCCCTCTCTAGGAAAACATCTTGGCCGAATTATGAAGGGTGAGGGGGTATTTATAGGCTTGAATTTTTCAAAATACCAAGAATGCCATTGGAGAAAAAGATGCGATCTCGGCTGTCCATTTTTTTTCACTTTACACATGGACAAATCTTAGAGCACAAGCCTTGAGATCATGACACATGGAAGGACACCTATTCACCATGTGATTTTCATGTTGTAAAAAAAATATTATTTTAATGTTTTGTCTCTTATTTCCCTTTATGCCCTTGAACAATTTGGAAAATTCCAACCTTGTCCTTTCCCCTTATTTTGGCCTAATTATTACTCTAAAAATTGGGAGAAAAATGACTCATACAATATTCAGTGCAATCCACTGATTTTTTGTGTATTTTAGGTCCGATTTTCCAACAATCCTGTCTAATTTACTGTCACAAAATTTTGATTTCAACACCTCCTTAAATTCCTCTCATTCCAAGGATATTCCATGATTTTTCTCAAGTTTTACCTCCCTCTATAATTTTCTAAATTTTATTTCGTCAAAAATCAATATTCTACCACTAATAATTCGGTAATAAATATTCTTTAAGCTAACCTCTATACTTCCAAAGGTGGGAAGTAATTTTATAAATTAGGATAATATGTCACATAATTTATCCCTATTTTTTCTTGAATTTTTGAGGCCTCCATATATTTTAAATAATGGAAATTGGCTAATTTTCCTTAATTAACTAAAAATTCCAATAATTACAAATAATTCCATGATAAATTATTTTTTATCCTATATTCACCTTCTAAGCCTCAAACATTATTCTGTACCCTCCTTTCTATTTTTCATGATTTTCTAGGAATTTTCAGGAATTTCGAACATTATTTCCAATACTGCCCTTTCTTGACCGATCTTTTCAAAAATGACCGTTATGTCCCTATCTTGATTTTTCCTCATAGCCTGGATCCTCTACCAGTCTACTATACTCCTTGACCTTAGTCAGTCTCAAATCATTCATCAATTAGGATAAAATTATCAGGGTGTGACAAGCTCCTCTAGTTTCTTATGAACGTCTGAGTTATCTTTCTGCATCCCTTGCAATATGTTGGTTATGGAAATGAACTTGTCATCACTTTCCTTCATTCACCCCTCTATATTTGTCATCTGAGCAGCCATGCTCTTTAAAAGTTGAGAAGTGTCATCTCCTCTTGGCGATGGTTGAGATACCATAGTCTGTTGTGGAGTTGTCCCCACTACTCTTAAAGGATCTTGAAATGTGCTTGAAGAGGCCCTAGGATTATGGAATTGATTGCCTTGGAACTAGTTTGGTCTATTTGCTCCTCCATCCCATTTAAAGTTTGGATGATCTCTCCAACTGAGGTTGTAGGTGTTGGAGTAGGGGTCCCTTTTTTGATATTGCCCCTCTCTTCCTTGGTACATGGCATTTAGTTCTTCAACTGGCCCAGGGCAATTTGAGGTAGTATGCATCAGTAAATGACAACTTCACAACTTGTAGCTACTAGGGCAAGAGAGTGAGTTTTGTTGGAGCGAAGACTTTTAACCGTATTTGCAAGTTTAGACATGTCTTGGGCTAGCTTTACCAAGAGGGGGTCTCTTTCAGATTTGGGGTCTCTTGGATCCCTTGAGCTAACATGTTTCTATTAAGAGCAAAGGTCCTTATTAACTCCCATACAGCTCTTGGTTCCATATTTTCCACAGACCCATTTGCAGCGGCATCTAAAACTTGTGTATCATATATTGACAACCCATTGTAGAAATATTGTACCAAGTGCTCCTCAAGAATCTGATGGTTGGGGCACTGGGTAAGCATCTCTTGAAATCTGCTCTAAAAATCAAAGAACGTCTCAAATGGCTCTTACTTAGCTGCTGAAATTTCCTTGCGGTGGCTAAAATCTTTGTGGAGGGGAAGTATTTATCCAAGAATGCTTTCTTCAAACTGGTCCATGACTTATAGGCATTATCCACATAGAGTGGCAGGTTCATGTACCATTCTTTAGCTTTGCCTTCCAAAGATAAGTGGAAGACCTTCCACATGACATCATCAATATTGGTTCCTACTGGCTTTATGGACAAGTACTACATATAAAAAGTCCAGAGGTGCAAATATGGGTTTTCTCCTATAAGACCATGGAACTTAGTCAATGAGTGAATAAATTGACCTTTAATTTCAAAGTCTACATTGAAAGTAGGAAAAGTACCAGGCATAAGTTCAAAGTTCCCATCAGATTGAGTTAGTTCCTTAATGGTTCTACCCCTAAATTGTTCATTAATCCTATTTTAGCCATTATTTTCTCCTTGCCCCTCATTACCACCATTATTAGGTCTATTATGGTTATCATTCCCATTCCCACTATTTGGACCATGAGGAGGCACTTCAACCATAATTTCTTCTTCTACATCCTCACTCTCACTAAATGACCGGGGTAGGTCTCGTAAAATAAGCGGGCTACGAGATCCTATATGTTTACCTCTCCTGCTTCTACAGGCTCTAGGCATGCACAATTACTCAAGAATTCAAGCATAGATAGAGTTCAAGAAAGACGTAGATTCAAAACCATGTATTTACCAAGTGTGTATTTCAAAATTAAGGCAAACTCAATGATTTCAAATAATGCTCAGTGAGTTTGAGGTGTATAAAGTGCTATACACTCTCAAAGTATTGCAGAAAGCAAAGTTATGCAAAAAAAGTAAGTCTGGACACTCAGGAAAATTTTCAGTGGAAAACCAGATCAGGTCACGACTTGGGTGATCTAGGTTGCGACTTCAATGAATAGAAAGCAACCCTAAAAGAAGATGGAGTTGAGGTTGTGACTTGAAAAAGTCTAGGTCGTGACTTAAACAGGCCAAGAGCAAAACTGAATAACAGAGTGCTAAGGTCGTGACAAGCCATAAGTCAGGTCGCCACTCAATCACTTAGGTCGCGACTCCTAATATATAAGGTCGCGACGTAAAGTCACAGAGAGCTATTTTCACAAAATCTGAAAAAATCACTAAGTACTTAAACCAGATGCTGAACAACTATGCACAGAGTTTAAAATTTCAAGCAATTGGCTAAAACACTCAGGATCAAGCTAGAATAAAATGCAAAATGCTATGCAAGAATGCAAATGCAAATGTATAGAAAAAAACAGGATATTTGATTCTATTTCTCAAAATTTTTGATGCTATGAAATGCAAGAATTAAGTTCAAAAACTAAAAATCTACGAGAATTGACCCAAATCACAATGGTGAGAAAAACCAATTACTAGGGAACCAAGTCAATGGCTCCCCAGCAACGGCACCATTGATCGATGTGCTGGACTGTCGTCTTTCGGATCGTCAAGAAAGAGAGTTGCACCAGATAAAATGCAGTATAGGATGCAACTAGTCATTCTTCTCGAGGAGCTTGTTATTGGAAATCCTAGTCTAACTTGGTTTTCAAAAACATTGTAAAAAGGGGGGTTTTAGTTGTTTTAAAAGTGGTGCAACAAATGTAAAGTACAGAAAGTTAACTATTTTTGGTATTTTAAATGAATGAAGAAATGTTTTGGATTAAAAGGGAATTATGGTTAAATAGTCTCTTGATGATGAAAACTCAGCTATCACTGCTTTTTAGAATGATTGGGAGTTTGGAAAGCCTCAAAGTCTAAAGAAAACCCTAAGTAATCACTTGGGTCCAATGTCTTAATTAATGAAAACTCACTTTAATCAAAGTTAATTAATACCTCTTAAGACACTGCTGAAAACCACTTAGAGTGTAGATGAATGAATGATACAAATGTCCTCTGAATGTCAATCGACAAACACAGAATACCATACATGCAGATTAATCACAATAATCACTGAAAATCAAACTAAACACAAGGATTCAAACTGAAATATTATATAGATTAATGAACATTAACATCATCCAACCCAAATACAATAGAATAGTCTAAACACCAGATTTACAATCATAAACCAAGTTTGATACAAGTGCAGAAAGTTCCTAAATCTAGACTATAAAAGAAAACTCCCCGATTAGATCACTGAGTTCAAGCTATGTTCTCCATCACCAAGAGGCTAGGGGGTTTAGCCTCTTATGCCTTCAAACCAATCGCAATTGCTCCAGGAATGAATAGCCATGGTTGAAGCTAAAAATAAAGTTGGAAAAATGGATAAGAAGGGTGTTGGAATGGTTTGATTGGTCCAAAATCTCAGAAAATGATGAAGAGATGAAGAAAAATGAAAGTTTTGGGTGTAGGATCAATGGAGACTTGAGAGGAAATGATGGTGGCTCAACCTTGTGCAAATCTACAGAATGGAAGAGTGTCTTTTCATGGTGGCTACCCCGCTTAGGTATAGAAGCTCAGAAACCTATTCCAAAACATATAGCTTTTACTTAACGTACTCAGGTTGTGACCTGAGTAATGTAAGGTCGCGACTCGAGAGGGGTCAGGTCGCAACCTGATAGGTTCCATGTCGCGACCTGGGAAGATAGAGAGCTCTCGTCTTGACTTGGGTCCAAAATGAGTAATTTTACTCAGAGGCATCCAGCTCGCAACCTAAGTAGTCCATGTCACGACCTGGGGAGACAGAACACTCCTAACTTTTGTGCCTTAGTCCTTGTAATATTTTGGCTCCATCCATGCTCCATCATGATTCTTTGGTCCTTCTCTAATTACCTGAAAATTACAACAAAGAGCTTTGTAAAGACCAACTGATTACAGATCAAGGCAATTAAAATTTAGAAGTGAAAAATGACCCTTTTCACCCCTTAAACAGCAAAATGTGATGCATGACTCAATGTAATCAAATGGATATAAATGCACACATAATGAGGGTAAAATTTTTGCAAAACATTAGAAAACACTTGAGAAAACCATATAAAGATTAGGTTCTATCATATCCAGATGGCCCCTTATGAAGCACTCTACGACTGAAAGTGTCGATCGCCCCTTTACTGGACAAAATTGAGTGAAAGAATGGTGTTGGGGCCAGACTTAGTGGATGCTACCACGAAGAAAATTGAGATCATCAAACAGAAATTGCTGACAGCTCAGAGTCAACAGAAGAGTTATGCTAATCAGAGGAGGCGACTGTTAGAATTTAGTGAGGGTGACCATGTGTTTTTGAGGGTCACACCTACTACTAGTATTGGGAGGTCCATTAAAGCGAAGAAGTTATCTCGTAGGTTTCTTGGTCCCTTTGAAATTTTGGATAGAATTGGAGCAGTAGCCTATCAGGTTGCTTTACCTCGCACTTATCTAATGTGCATAATGTGTTCCATGTGTCCCAATTAAAGTAGTACCAACTTGATCTATCTCACATCCTAGAACTTGAGGAGTTGGAGTTACATGACAATCTAACTTACCAAGTAGAACCAGAAAGAATCCTTGATGTGAAGGACCAACAGTTGAGAAATAAGACCATTTGGCTAGTGAAAGTTTTCTGGAAGGGCATGAGTCCTAGTGATGCCACCTGAGAGATGGAGGAGTGGATGCAACGTGAGTACCCTTTTTTGTTTTCTTAGTGAGTGTTTTATGCTTGTTTGCGTGTTACGTGTCGTGTGATTGTTTGAATTTTAGGGATATAATTCCTTAGTTGAGGAGAATTATAATGTCCTGAGCTTTATTTTGAGTTTTAATAGTCCTTTAACCCTGATTTTTTAGGATAATTGGTTTTTAAACTTGAATCTTGGTGTCTAGTTTGGGATCGAAGTAAGTTGGAGGAGTAGGTGAACAAATCCGTCTCAGGATTTGTTCATCACGGTGAAGTTTCACTTCGCCGTAGTGAAAAGGGAGTATGGGGAGAGCTTCCTTTCGGAATAGGGTTTCACCATGACGAAGTTAAGGGGAGTGTCACGACAAAAGATGTCAGGTAAGCAAGAGTCCTTTCAAGAAAAGGTTGTCGTCGCGACGAAATGGATTCTTGGCTGTGACGAACTTAGGTTTTTGGGTTAGAAAATCCCTCTCAGGACTAGTTAGTCGCGATAAAGTCTTAGGTTCGTCGTAATGAAAAGGTCGTGTCTTTAAATCAAGAGGAAGGGTCTGATATGGGAAAAATAAAAAATCTAAAGGAGGAAAGTGGTGCTTTGCTAGAGTTTCGGTGTTTTGGGTTAGAGAAGGCGTTTCTAAGGGCCCATTACCTCAACTAAGTGGATCTAACCTCTAATATACTCTTTCTCTTAGGATTTTTGAGGATTTTATAGAGGAATCCTAGGGCTTTTTAGTTTCTGATGGAATTGAGGTTTTTGACTGATTGTTTTGAGTTTAAATGATTACTAGAGCTAGTCTAAGTATTTAATCAGTGTATTTTTCTTGGATTTAGAGATTTTGAATTTTTGGGGAGTTTAGAGTTTGTGAAAATGGAGGTTTATGATTGAGGATGATAATGTAGTGGTTGAGATTGAGTTTTGTGAATTGGGTTATGTTAAGAAGGGTTAAATTGGATATTTAATCGGTTTAGAATGTTTTTAAGACTCCAATTATTCTAATTGGGTGTCTGGGTGGTGAATTTCTAGAGTGGGACTTTGAGTTTCTGAATTCAATTGATGTTTTGGAAGGGAAACTAGAGTAATAATGGTCTTTTGTGGTTTTTGAAGTGTTACTCTGATGGTTTGGCCCTTATGAGTTGGGTAGAGTTTTGGTTGAGACTAAGAATTTTGAGTCCCCAAGTGTTGTGTTGACCATTTTATTAGTTTGAAAGCTAATACATGCTGGTTGTGTGTTTGTGTGCTTGTGTAGACTTGTTTTGAGTATTTTTTAGTGCACGGGTCATCGTTGGTATTTTGTTATTCCTTGCTCAGGCAAGAGGTAACCACTTTCCAATCCATTGTACATGCTGTTATGGTATTGTGAGTGGATTTATGTTTTTGGGTCCGAGTAATAAATGGTGTTCTAAATGTACTTTGCATATGAAAAGAGAAATTGTCTTATGGGGTATTGCATGACATTAATGTATTGGGAGTTTTTGAAAGATATGCCACTGTTGAAGTTACTTATAAAATGTGAACTTATTTGTTGGTAATACTTGAGCATGATTCATGTGTTGGGAAATGGTGAGAGAGCTGGCTGATACTACCACATGGTAAGGGCTCCATTAATACATGATGGTTGGCTATTTACGTCCCCCATAGTGAGGGATAGGCCTTTTGGCTCCTTACGTCCCCCATTGTGAGGGATAGGTTGAGTTCGGCTCTTGATAATCCCCAAAAGTAAGGGATATAGTTGATGGGATTGCATCATTACACATACATGACTGTTGTGGCTATCGTTTATATCATTACTTATTAACTACCCCACTTGATACCTCACGAGCACCTATTTAGTTTATACCCTGAATTGGAAGTTGGTTACTAGGACTTTTGTCTCACCTCATGGTTTATAATGTTTTCAGGTGAGGGTTCTAGGTGTACGCTGTCAAGAAAGGACATCGAGGCTTGAGCTACTTTTAGTAGTAATGCCTTTGGCTTATGTAGATGTATTGATCATTGTATATTGCCACATGTAGGGTCATTTTGAAAATATTTTGGTTGGCATAGCACATTTATAAGTTGGAGACGTTGGCTCTCTATTTTTGTTGGCCAGAGGCCATTCTTGTTTTTGTACAAAATTCTGAATTTTTGTTCAGGTGAATAATTGGATGGGCTTTTATGTGATTTCCCTATTTACCCGAGCCTGAGCCTTGGAGGCCCAATGGGATGAACTGATTGATTGGTGAATGAATGAAAGATCTTTGGTTCCATGCAACTTATTTGGTTCCTGCCCACAGTTTAACTGCCAATTTTAAAAATGTTAACATGTTTTCTTTTCCACTATGGTAGCTTGTATAACAATTTTCCTTTTCTACCATAGTAATGAGTTATATGCTAAGCTTGATGATTTTGAGGGAAAGAGTTTTACAGAAAGAATTGAAGGGGCTAATCCTATTTATGCCCCTTAGGATCCCTTACTAGCAAATAATGCCCAAGTAGTGAACAAAGAGTTGGCAAAGCGTTTAGAAACAAGAGAGAGAGAATTAGAAGAGCTTGCTAAGGTAGACCTAAGAAGTAAATAGAAGCTGAGCCAATTGGAGAATGAGTGCGCCGCTCTCTAGGAAAAACTAGCAGAAAAGAGAAAGCAAAGAGACTTAGACAAAAGCTCAATAATTATGTAGCTAGAAAAAGAAAATGAGAACTTAAGAAAGGTCATGAGAGAAAATGAGAAACAAAGAAAGCATAATCGAGCCCGACTAATGAGGGTGGCTGAACAAAAAAGTCACTCAAAAGGAAACCACAAGATAATAGCCTTCTTAAGGAGTTACTAGAAGAAGTTAATAGCCTCACTCAACTCTTAGAGAGCAAATTGAATGAATTAATTGCCATACAAGGAAGCACAGCTGAAATAATTCAAAACCTATTGAACAATTGAATCAAGAAAGAGAGGTGTCAGTAAGGTGGGAGACCCTTTATCATAAGCAGATGAATATGATAAAGAGGTATGGGGAGCTTATTAATTTTTCCACTACCACCATCCTAGAACTCATCAGAGCATTCAAGCACACAGAAGGCATGACGAGCTAGCTAAATTTGCCTAAAGAAACATTTGAATTTTTCAATTTATGTAACCAAATCATAGAAGAATATATTGAAGAATGTAATGAAATTGTAATATTGGCAAGATCCTGTTACTAAATAAAAGGATATTTCAATATACACTCCAATTTTCATTTTTATACATGTTTTTATGATCATCAATAAGATCTTAGGTGAATAGGATTCAAGATCCTTTCTATCTAACGATCAACTCTAAGTCTCCTTATAGAGTAACTCATTCTTAGAGGAGATTAGAGGAATTTTATGAGCTGATAATCTACCGTGGGATTTTAAGCTGGATAGGACTCAAGGCCCTTCCTAATTATCAATTCTAAGTCTCCCTGTAAAGTAATGCACTCTTATAGGAGGCTAATGACAATGATTAATTGTAAGGTCTTAGGTGTGACAAGATTCAAGGTCCTTCTCATCTAATAATCAACTCTAGACCTCTTTGTGGAATAATGCACTCTCAAAGGAGGCTAGAGGGTACGAGAAAATCCCTTTACCAATACAACATTGGATGACTCACCGCAACCCGCTAAAGGATAAACTTAGTTGATCTAATATAAACTTTTGTGTTTTTTTAAACAAAAGATTCAATATTGCTTCATCCAACCATCTATCATTGCTAACTCTTTAGCATTTTTTTTAAAATTACGTCCCTCTAGCATTAACACTGTATAGATTCTAAACCATTGATAAATATATCATGCAACTAAGGAATTTATCCCCAATTTTGTATGAAAAAAAATCAATTTAGAAAAGAAAAAGAATTAACCTACCACCATCAACCTGTTAAGATTACATGCTCTTTGCTTTGACTATGTGGGGATTTTGATCCCTTGCAAGTTAAATACGAATTATATTTCCCTATGATGTCATTGGCATCTAGAGGAGATGAAGTCTCTGATTTTTCACTAAGAAATGTAATAGCTCAAGGGCTAAAAAGAAAGCATATTTTCTGTTCTCATCATTGATACCATTTAAGAAGCTTCAAAAGGAGAAACTCATTGGCTACTAAAATCCATAACACAAAATAAAAACACAAAAACAAAACTGAAAAAATAATAAGATAAGAAATAAAAAACAAAAGAAGACATAAGGAGTCTTATCTTCAGTAGATAGTACTTGCATAGACCGTTTTTCTTTAAAATTGACTTCATTTAGTGGTATCCACGTCGTGCACTATCATCCATCCAATTTTTTCACATATCTCCTTTAATTGTTTTTTCCTTATTTCCAACGCGAGGCAAAATTTTCTCTTTTCTTTTGCTATCTTGGAATATTCATGATCAAAGGAAATATGTAAGGGATTCAAAACTTGTTTTCTACAAGTTGCTCGTTTAGAGGTAATAATATGACAATACTTAGTTTTTACAATGACTTGATCCCGCCTTGAATGAGACTAGTTGAAGGATAAATTATTTAACTTGGACGCAATATGATAACAATTACACAAACCATGTCAGGATTTGAGCCTATTGACATTTTTATGTGTGTACCACTTATCCCTTACTTGATCTAGAACTTGGCATGTGTCTTGTTTGAGGTCACATTATGCATTCATTTACTTTACATAGAGATGATTAATGCATTCATTTTTTTCCATCCTTAATAAAAGCAAGGCCAAAAAACCATCCTTCCTTAATGTTCTAACTCTTTATAGACATTTGTGCCTACGTGATTTTCCTTTTTTATCCCTTAGCCCATAGAAAATATCTTTCTTATCTTTTATTTTGGGCTACTTTCAGTTCCTAAAAGTACTTAATGTTAGTTAGGGGAAGTGGGTGTATACTTTAATAATTGGTGATGCTATCAGTTTAGTTTTGTTAAATTTCTCTCTTATGAACATTTTGAAGTTGAAAAAAAAATTTGAAGAAAGAAAAGAAAAATAGAAAAAAAATTGAAGAAAGAGAGAAAATGAGAAAAAAGTAAAAGAAAAAGAAAAAAATTGCTAGCAAAGATAAAAAAGAAGATGGACAAATGCCAAGAAAATATAGGAAAAACTTCCTTATGTTCTCCTTTTGTATAAGATCTTTTAGGGCGTACACTTGCTTGTTTCATATTTGTTTCTTATTGCTCTTAGTTATCTTAAGTATCTACTTTGGTTCTTAAACATCCTTTATCTTTTCGTTACGCCTTATTCTGACATCATACCCGAATAAAAAGCCCTTGTGATCTATGTTAGTATATGGCTCTTCAAATGATGGAGAACTTAGATTATTGCCAAGCCTATGAAAAGGGAATTGGATAATTTGGATATAGAGTGAAAACATTAACCCCTAAACACTCAATAATGAGTGTAAACACTTACCTGGTGAGAGAAACATCATTAGATATTGCATTGTTGTTAAACCTTTTTACTTGATGCTAGTTAATTTAAGGTGGGTGATATGATTTGGATAATGAGCCATTGATATATTCATTCATCCTCTATACTTATAACCTAGACATTTTCGTTAGAGTTACTTTCTTGAGTTGTTGAATCTAAAGAACTTTTCCATTCTAAGCATCTACCACTTCTAAAATAGGATGTGAGCTTTTCCCAATCCTACTACTTTACATATAGGGTATTTCTTTCTCTCTAATTGCCTTTCAACAAAGAAAACCAATATGGAGGTTGACCTCTTTTCTGTTTTTTGCCTCTTCTTTGTCACGATAGTGGTATTGTTAAATAAAGTCAAAACAAGCTTTTATTCATTAGCTATTCAAGCATTGAAGATAACGACATCATGTCCAATAGCACATAATTAAGAAAAATTTACACTTGTTACAATGAATATTCACTTAAGTAAGTGATACTGGGTTTTACATCAACAATACCGTTACCCTTCTTAATGCATATTGCAAGCCACTTCACATATTGGGGCAAATTTTATTTTATTTTATTTTTAAAAAAGACGTCTCCATTGTGATTATGTCATACATTGATTCAGTATGAGTTCTCAATAGCTTTTTAATAAAAACAAAAATTACATCCATAAGATAAATACTTGCATCAATATGCATGATGCTCGTTACTCCTACTTAACTGGGTAATTTCATACTAGTAAGGGTTACAACTAGAGCTTTAATTCTTAGGATTTGACAAACTAATAAAAGTTAAAATGACCCAAACCCAGAGATTAGTATCCATGTTAGATATTCTATTGGACCTAGTGAGTGAGGGGGTTCTAGCTAGGAGTAAGTTCAAAGAAGGGGTGACATCACTAGTTAGGTTAGTCTTTGTTGTTTTCATCATCATCTTCATAATTACCACCATCATCTCATTCACAACATCCATATTAGGACTTCATCATCATTATCAACATCATCATCATTTATGATGTCTTCTTCAGCATTTCATGATCATCATCATTCTCATTAGGATTTCATCATCAATACTATCATTACTATACTGTAAAATTTGCTCAATCATACACCATACTATTGGGGGCACTACATGCATGTCATATCACACTATTACTATCATCTCATCCTCAATACCATTGTCATTGTCATCTTCATATCATATGCCATGTTATCTGGGACATCACATCATCATTAGGATTTTACTATCATCATCATTGTTGTTTTCTCATAAGCATCATTCTCATCTACTGCATATTTATCCTATTATACATTGTTTCACTAAGGGCATCACACATCTAATGTTATACCCGTCTAAAAGCCCAACAATGGCTGGCACCTTCCAAAGCCCTATAGCAGCAGGTACTCTCAAAGCCGAGTAATGGTTGGCACCTCTTTTAAAGCCCTGTAATGGCAGACACTGTCAAAGCTCAGTAATGGCTGGCACCTCTTTTAAAGCCCAGTAATGGCTAGCAACTCTTCTCAAAGCCCAGTAACGGCTGGCGCCTCCTAAAAGCCCAGTAAAGATTGGCACCTCTTTTTAAAGCCTTGTAATGGCAAGCACCCTCAATGGCTGGCACCACTTCAATGCCCAGTAACAGTTGGCATCTTTTTTTAAAGCCCTATAACAATAGGCACTATTAAAGCCCAATAGCGACTAGCACCTCTTTTTAAAGCCCTGTACTGGCTAGCCCTCTTAAAGCCTAGTAATAGTTGGCACCTTTCAAAGCCAAGTAACAATTGTACCTCTCCAAAGCCCTGTAGCGGCAAGCACTCTCAAGGTCCAATAGCGACTGGCACTCTCAAAGCCAAGTAACGGCTAGCACCTTTTAAAGCCTTATAGCGACTGGTACCTGTCCAAAGCCCTCTAGCGGCTGGCATCTCTTCAAAGCCCAGTACCAGTTAGCATCTTTCAATGCCTAGTATTAGCTGGTACCCTCTCCAAAACTCCAGAACAATAGGCATTTACTAAAGTCCTATGCAAATAGGCACTCTGAAATGTGTGAACATTCAGTTCTATTGGCCTGTTTTGCTCGCCTTCTTTTCTATAAACCAAGTAAAGAGGGGCATGGATATTGTATTTTTTTCTAGACCTTCCTTAGCTTCTGGAGCACCTTGGCTTCGTCTTCTTGTGTCACGTGCTTAGCTGGATAAAATACGTGTTTTGTCTTTACTTGCTTCATAGGTGGGAAACTCAATTCTCTCACCTACGAACAAGTAAAGAGAGGCAACTGTAAACATCCTATTGTATCCGGGCCCACAAAAATAATAATAAATCTAATAAATAAGAAATCAATAGAAATTGATGATGATGATGATAGAAATATCCTCCTTGATTCTTTCTTAGAGACCAAGTTTAAAAATCTCCCCAAAAAATAAAACATAAAAAAGAACATCTTTCTAACAATAAATTGTAATAAAGAAAAAGATGAAATTGAATGCTGATTGGTCTCTAATTTTGAAAATATGAAGTAGACCCATTAAAGAGGAAAATAAGGAAAATCAGAAAATAAAAATGAAAATCCCTCACTTAATTTGATTGGCTCTTAATTTAGGAACATATTTTGGAGTCATAATAGTAGAAAATAAAAAAAAAAAATAGAAAATCATAATTGAATGATGATTTGGTGTTTAAATAGGAAGTTGTATTATAAGTCATGATTGATGAAAATTAAAAAATGAAAGTTAAAGAAAAATTAAAAAATCATAGGTGGAGCCTATAAATAGGAGAGTAAGGTTGGAGGAAGACACTCAGAATTTTTCAGTGAAAAAGGAGGTAAGGTAGAGAGCTTTTCTATCATCTTATTTCATGATAATGAGTTAGGTTGGGGAAAAAGAGAGGAGGCCTAACTAGAGAAAAGTCTATTGTTCATCTTCTTCTTTCTTCTAACTAAAGAAAGCCTATGCTCTTGTAATTATTATCACATTTTATGAGCTTGAACAGTGATAGATAGGGGGTTGAATCAAATATGATTTCAGTTAATTCTCACTACTTCCCTTCTCTTTAATTTGTTTGAAATATGCCCTTATCTATTATCTCCATATGTACTCACTTTGATATCTACTTTTTTTTTATTTATTTTATTCTTGTCCATGTCATTTTGCTAATATGTGTATATAGTTTTTTTATTATTGGCTTATTATGTAATGTATTTTTTTTTTTAGCTAATTGATAAGTGGAACATCAAGTATGAATTTTCATTCCTATGTATTGTGTCTAACTTGAGTTTCATGTTGAATTACTTTTGAGTGTTCTCTGTTTTTATTTTCGAAAGTGCTTCCTTTTTAAAATCTATACCGTGTAAGGTTTTCAGAATCTCCACAAGTATCTAGATTCATTGGTAAACTGTTTGAGACTATAGGAGCCTCTACAGGAATACCAATGTGGTTGTGCAAATTTACTTTTTGAAATTAAAAAGAAAGAAAATAATTTTGGCTCTATGTTTATAAATAAATAATAAAATAAAAGGCCCCTTTTAAATATGCATATATATAATCTCAAAATGTTTTTTAGAGCTGTGTGAGATTTTTAGAGCCTCCACAGGCTCGAACAATTATTCTCTCGTGCGAGGTTATAGGAACCTCGATATAGAGGGTAATCGAAAATTGCTTTTCAAAAAGTATTTTCTGAATAAAAATACGAAAATTGTTTTCATATATTAAAAATACTAACCCATAAAAAACATTTTAATTAATTCAACAAATATCTTCTACAATTACCAACTAAGTGACACGTATTTTAAACCCCAAACTACATGAGTTTTGATCCCTCTAAAGGGTATGTAAGCCCTAAGTGTTTATCTTAGGTCATGTTCAGCTTTATAAATAATTTATTTTTTTCTTTTTCTAAATTAAAATTTTTTCTTTGTTTCTATCTTTAATTTTTTAGGGTAGTTGACTTAGGAACCGTTCTCTTGAACAGGTGTTGTGGATGCCTAACACCTTCACCATACACAATCGACTCCTGAACCCTATCTGTTTTTCGTAGACCACTTTTTTAGGTTTCCTAAATTAACCTTTTAAAATTTTGGTGGTGACTCCTCTTTCTTTCTTTTTTACGGGATGACTAGGATCTGGACGCAACATCATTCATACATAGCATTCACAATATCCAAAACAAGTCTCAGGTATATAATTCATTATCATTCAAGGGAGTCTTCATGCTAACTCCATTTTCTTTCCTTTGCCTCTTAATAAGTTAGCCCCTAATTGATGTAATTTAAATATGGAAAGAGTGAGATTTCATAGAAATCTCAGTAGTAATGAATCACAACAAAATATCAACAATACAATACATCCATTATACTCACTGTGCAAATCTCATGCATATCATTTCATCATCACGCCGTAGAAAGGGAGCATGCCATCATACTATTCTATTTCACAACTCAACTATGCATATTGCCAAAGCATCAAATATAAGGAGTTTCATACATCATAAGACATCTAGCTCAACAACCTCATGGAATAACATAAATAGCAAACAACACACAAAGCAAGTTAACATTAAGTTATAGGTTCTTGCTACCTCTTTCAAGCTTTAACTTTTGCTTCCCTTCCTTGCTCTTGGAACTCTCCTCTTGCCAATACGAATGTCCTAGTAAGCATTCAAGAGGGCATTCTCATCAACTTAACAATTCTTTCAATACTTTAACAAAAAAACCCTAACCTTTAACTTTTATTTTATGGTTTTAGTATCATCTTCTTTAACTTAACCTCCATACGCTTTTTCTACATAATTTTTCATGTAGAATATATATATAAACTTAGATTTATCAAAATCTAACTCCTTTCATCATTTCCAGCTTTGGCCAAGAGGTATCCTATTGAATTTCAAAAATTCTATTTTCAATTTTAATGCTTCAAAAACATGTTCTTCACATATCCCCACACAATTTTAACTCCTAAGCTCACTGGAAGTATCAAAATAACAAAAATCAAACCTAGCTTCAAGAATCAGGTTTGGCTGAATGGTACCTTTAGGTTTCATAAGTTGGAATTCTTTCCAAAGCAAGGTTTAAACACCATTTTCCAATTATTATCTATCCCTTAATCCATACATAACCCTCAAGTCATTCATAACTCAACAGTAACCACTTTGAGTGGCATCTAAACTTAGCATTTTTATGCTCCAAACTCCATCAAAACCATATGTAAAACCATCAAATCATAGAGCATCATAAATTAGAAGAACATCTAAGCTCTTGCTTTAGTTTAGCTCTTGATTTGACCGAAACTTGGCTTGATCATCTTCTTATTCTTCTTGTTCTCACCTTGGCCAAATTCTCTCCTTTTTCACTCTTGGGCTGGCTGAAAACTTGGCCTTGAAGGAGGGAAGGGAGTATTTATAATGCAAGCGCATTTACCCTAAGGTAATCTTCCAATTTCACCATTTACTTTCACCATATAACACTTGTTCATATCTGCTTCTTCCTTCTTCAGATCATGCCACATATGGCCCTTAGGTGTCCTCCTTATTGAATAAAGATACCACCTTATAGGGCAACTCAAGTGCCACCTATCATATATGTGAAGATATTACCATTTTTTTTTCATGATTTCATTCTTCCAAGTCTAACCTTCAACAATATGTATTATTCCACTTACATTCTTTCCCTCATCATTTGGCACCATTTTATGCAAAAATAATTGGGAAAAAATTTGTCCCACCATGTATGTGACCATTACATTGTATAATCTCATAATATCAGTTAAATTTTTCTTAGATCTTGTTAAATGCACTGCTTTCAAAAATTTATTTCTTTGCACCAATAGCTTCCTTTTGATGAGGAGAGGTTTTTCTAATTTTCTCAAATTTTACTTTGCCCTATATCAATTAAAATTTTCTGAAAATCAGCCTTTTACAGCTATAATTCAGCTTTAAATATTATTAAAGCCAATCTCTTTGCTGTCTGTCACATCCCGAGAAATTTCATCTGGACATAGTTAATTAAAAATTAGGATGAGGGCCAATGTAGAAACTAGACGAGGAGACGAAATAACTTTTCATGTAAAACCCGATAAGGTCTGGGCTGACATTTTCGTAATTATCGGTTTAGGAAGGGTAAAACAAAAAAATTTGAGGAAAATTCTAGAAAATTCTTGAAAAATGAGAAAAATACAAATCAAAGGTTTTGGAACCTCAGTTGAGGCCTAAAAGGTGGAATTATTGTGAAAATAAATTATTATAGAATTTCCTTTAAATAGAGGTTTTTTGGGAAAATATTAAAAAATAGGAGCAAAATAATTATTTTAATTATTTAGAGGCCTCAATAATTTTGGAAAAATTATGGAAGAATCATCTAAATATTTGTTTTTGATTTTATAAAATTTTTTTAGGCCTTTGAAACTCAGGAATTAATTTTAGAGAATTTATTTTCCCGCAGTGACACCAATAAAGGTCTAATCAGAGAAAATTCAAAATAAATACCTAGAGGTGGTGAAAAATTCTAAAAATTTTCATATCATGTTCTTATATTAAATGGTGAATTATTATGAAGAGAAATAAATTTTTTGAGGTCTCAAAAAATTATGGAATGTTACTAGTGAATAGTAACCGATAAAGTTTCCAAGTGGTTTGAGATTTTGCTTTGGAATGTGGGCCATATTTTGGGGCTAGCCCAATAAGGGCCCAATGTTATTGCTTGCTGCCCACTCCACATAATTAATTAAATAAAATGCAAATTTAAGGGAAAAAGCTTGGAAAACTCTACAATTGTTCCCCTTGTTCAAATCTAAATTTCTCCTGCATTTGATGACTGCCACATACCCCCATGAGGTGGCAAATTTTGGCCAAGTAAGGGGAGAGAAGGTAGATTGCAATTTTTTATATATACCCCTCTTGAAAATACAAAGTAATGTTGAAAAAATTGGAAAAAATAGGGAAGGTGCTGCCACTGTAGCTCCAGACCTTAAGGACTAAAAATTTGAAGGGTTTTGGACAAGGAATCATTCAACTTACATCAAGAAAATATCAAGGTATGCTTAAGCCTCCCTATCCCTAAGTTTCAAGCTTGGTTAATTAGGGTTTTTGGCTTGAAAAATTAAGGAAAATGCTGCAAAAATTTTGGTGGATCTTGTATGACTTGATCAAGTGCTGGAATATTAGATGGTGCAGTGTAAAAAGGATGTGGAAAGAGAAAAAAGAGAAAGAAATTCAAGAAGAATAGGATTAGGGGATAATAGTACCCTAAAAGAGGCTAATCTTGTGACACATAAAATAATAAGCAATGATAGAATCTAGACCTGAGATTTTGTAAGAAAATAGATCTCATTTTTAGCTTTAAAACAAGTGGTAAACCATTAAATTTGGAGTTTTATGCTACAAGTTATGCCCTTCCAAAGTTAGGTAAAATCCTGAAAAATTAAAAATTGACCGTATGAACAGTGCACATTGTCAAATTTTCTGATTCTTTTTTGGGCGGAATTGAGTCCAATGAATATTTTTTCTCTATAGAACTCTAAGTAATTTTTGCATGAAAATTAGAATCACCTCATTTTGATTTTTCTAGAATTAGTTATGAATTTCTAAACTTGGTCTAAATTCGGATGAACAGTGTACAGACAGAATAAAAAGGAAAATTTTGAAACTAAAGTTTTTCACCTGGAAACATTTAGAAATGCGTTATAATGATTCTAGTTGATGTATAACAGAGTAACAAAGGAGGTGTTATACTATCAAGGGTCAAAAATATTTTTATAATCTCTTATAAATTCCCAACTAATTTTTTTATATTTTTTCCAGAATTATTGAGGCCTTTATGTATTTTAAATAATTCATTTTCGCTAACTTTTCACTGTTTAGCCAAAAATATTTTTAAATATAGAGAATTCTGTAATAAATTATTTTTACTTTTTTAACACCTATAGGGCCTCAAATAGTGTGCTACAATTTCTATTCTATTTTTCTATGATTTTCTGAAAATTTTCTCAAATTCTGGGTATACTTTCCCATTCTGTACTTCATTGACCGAAACTTTTGAAAATGACAGTTTGGTCCCTACTTTGGTCTCAAATAAAAAATTGTTTCGCCTCTATCTTTACTATATCTTTTGACCCTCTAAAAGTTTTACATCCCTTGTTTGCTAGGCTAAATTTTATAAGATACGGTTCTCGACTCCCCTAAGACTTCATCAGAGTCTTTTTCTTCCTCTTGCCTTAGTCCCAAGAAACTTTAACTTTGTAATTTAGTCCCTGGAGATCCTCTTATCCCTCGAAGGAACCTCTAGGACTTCTACCAAAAAGAGTCAAATAACCTTCCAATCTTATGCTCCTTCTGTACCTCTAAGCCCGAAATTCAGGATGTTACATTTGAGGCCTAAAAGATGAAAATAGCATGAAAATAATTTATTTGAGAATTTTCTATAATTTCATGGAAATTTGTCTAATTAGGGAAAAACTGGCCAAAATGAATTGTTTAAAATATGTAGAGGCCTCAATAATTCATGAAAAAATGAGGAAAAATTATTTGAGAGATTATTATGAATTTTAAAATTATTCCCGGCCTCTAGAGATATAGATGTTAGCTTGAAAATATTTAAAGCTCTATAGTTTAACATTTTTAAATATGGTTTTGATGGAAGGTAAATTTTAGAAATTGTAAGGTTTGGTGCTGCTCGATTTGGTTTATGATGAGATGTAGATGATTTAAAAATTGTATATGGTTTAGAGAGTAGAAAATGATTAGAAAATGGTGTTTAAACTTTGTTTTTAGAAGAATTTTAACTTGTGAAACCCAGGGTTATACAGAAAATTTATAAGTTAGTCCTAAATACTTAAATTTGGGTTATGAGAGTTGTGAGAATTTAGAATAAAAATTAAATTAAATTAGAAATTTAACTAATATATATAAGCTTAATTAATTAACTTATATTAAGATGTGGTGATATTAATTGTGTAGATTAATTATTGGATTATTAGTTTGAGCATGAGGTTGACTTTGTGGTAATCTTTTTTATAGCTTTGGTGAAAGGTAACCACTTTCCACTTGCTATGTTTACCTTGAGATACTTCAAGTTATTGAAAAATAGTTATGAAATTATGAATTTATAAAGTTGTCATGTGGGACATGAATTCATTGAGAAATGGCTTTGATGATTGATGTTGATTATTGAAATTTAGAAATATTGATTTTGGTAAATGTGAAAGTTATTATGTTATTAGTGAATGATTATTTTATAAATCTCATGAGTATAAATATGAGAGGGGATGGTGAACATTGATTGATGGGAGACATATTACAGAGAAAATAAGAGGGTGAATTTTGTACATGTTATAGAGGTAATAAGATGGGAGGATGCCAAATGTACACCAGTTGATCCTTTGGCCCTTTCATGTGTTGTAGGGCATATGACACCCTGCTAGTGGACTAGAGGGGGAACCCATGGTATGGCTGGTGCTCTGTGGATTTTAGCCTGTTCACATCACTTGATCAATGAGCTTATTATGTTAAGCTACCAGTCACATGAGTCAGTACTAGCCCATGGGTTCAGTTAGAGGAAATAAGGTGGTATTGAGAGTGAAATATTGTGTGCGTATTTATAACCATGTGACAATTGTGAATATTATGATTTTTGTAACTGTTCCACTTGACACCTCCCAAGCACTTGTATCCTTGATGAGTAGGATTGTTGGTTACTCAAGCTTTTGTCTCACATTGTGTTTTAACATTTTCAGGTAACAGCTTTAGGGCTAGTCTGTCAAGGAAGGTAGCGGAGGCTTAGCTATCAAGTTTATCTTGTCTAGTCTCTTTTTTGTCATGTGATGAGTATTTATATATTGCCACATATAGCTCTTTTTGCATACTCTGATTTATCTAAGAATGATTGTCTTAGTTACTTTTGCTGCTGGATTGCCTGCTGGTAGAAGGCTAGAGGTCTCCATGGGTTTGCTTGTGTTTATGAGTTGTGGATCCACAATGACTTTTGAAAATAATTTATTACTGTTGGTTTGGAAGAAATTTATTCAAAAAATACCATGTTATGGGCTTAGAGTTAAATGTAATGTTCTGGACTTCATAAAGCCCAAGACCCAATTATTGTGAAATATTATTAATTATGGTTTTCATACAATTTGTTTAGTAAAGCTCTTATAATCATGATAGACATATCTAATGATTAGTTCAAGTCTTTTCTATCATGGTTAACATTTCTGGCAAGTCAAATTTCTTTTATAGCCATGGTAGCCTTTTCAAAGATTATATTAAGATTCTTTTCTACCACGGTTAGTATTATTAAATTTTGAGTTTAAAAAGGTTAGTAACAGGTTGGAGATAACCATTGTTACAAATGGCACAATAATGCATAAGTTAAATGCTTGTATATGCCATGAATTAACCATGCATTTAGATACCGTGATTGATGTTCTTTGCTACTAAGATTTCTTTGAAATCTCACCTTGTTATCTTTAAATCCTAAGTATTTAGGGGATGGAAGCACAAAAGGAAAAGGCAAAGAGGTGGCCATTGCTTGAAGATCCCTTTCTTTGATATAGACTTTTGAATCATGTTATGTAATTTTGTGTTGATTGTGGATGGTTGACTCTCTGACTTTTATTTGATGTAAAATATGATTAGAGTGTGATTTTAAGTTTAAATAGCATGGTAAGTACTATCCATAAAATGGTATTGCATAATGGTGTAAGAATGGAGATTAAAATGGATAAAATGACCTAATTAGCACCTATTGTGGAGCTCACGTGATTCTAAGAAAATGAAGGAATTTGATTATGAAATTTGTTAGTCTAATATATCTCATTTCTGGCTTTAAAATGAGTAGTAATTCATTAAAATTGGAGTTTTATGTAAAAAGTTATACATTTCCAAATTTAGACGTAAATTCTAGAAAATTATAAATTTACTATATAAACATTGCAAGTTGGCATGAAAACTAGGCTCAAACATTAAGGACTTGTGATCTAAGATCATTTTTTTCCTAAAAGGCCACTAAATAAGTTTCAAATAAAACTTAGAACCACTTTATTTCGATATTTTTAGATTTAGTTATACTTTTTCAAAGTTAGCCCAAATTTGAGGGTTATAATAAATAGTAATTCAAGAACACATACTTTGAATTTAAATTTTTTCAACTTGAGGACTCAATGAATAGTTTCAATTGCTTCTATTTGGTATGAAAATGGGCTAAAAACTAAGGTGTCACAAAAATCACTAGGAACCTTTACTTTCAAAGTTAATTCCTTTTTAACCTTGGCTTTTCACTTTCTTATTCTTAACTTTTAAAATCATTTACTTGGCTATTTCCTACTCAATTTTTCATAAAGAATCCAAATATGACCTTGGATTTAACAAAATCCAACTCTTTCCTTTTGAACTCCACTTGACTGAGAGGTTGGGGTTTAGAATCCAAAATTTTCATTTTTAATTCTAATGCTTCCAAAAATTGTTTCCTCACTTGTACCTTACACAATTTTTAATTCTAAACACAATGGAAGCATTAAAATCATCAAAATCTAACCCTAACTCAACTCCAAGTCTGGTCAAAATTGACACAAAGTTAGGAGAAGTTGGATTAATTCAATTTTCATCATAAAGCTACTTGATTACTTCTCTCTTCCTCCTCTTAATCATTAATGTAATATTAATCAATCATTTTCATAGTTTAAACACAATTGAACAGCATCTTAAGTTAGGGTCTTAGGCTTCCAAAATCTACCAAAACCATATTCAAAACCATCAATTCATAAGACATCTTAAACTAGGAGAAAACCCATGATCTTATCTTGATTTAGCACTTGATTTCACCTAGGTTTGACTTGATCTTCTCTTCCTTCTTCTTCCTTGGCTGACTTTCCTCTCCCTCTCTTGCTCTTGAGTTGGCCAAAAATCTAGTCATGAAGGAGGGCATGGGGTATTTATAATGTAAGTCAAATTTATCTTATGGTAATTCCCTTAAATTACCATTTACCTTTACCATGAACACTTGGTTTGATCTTGTTTCGCCTCTCTTGTAATTTTGCCACACTAACCCACTTAGGTATCCTCCTCATTTAATTTTAATGCCACCTCAAGGGACACCTCATGTGCCACCTATTACACATGTATATAAAGCGTAATATTTTATTACATAATTTCATTCTTCCAAGCATGCCCCTAAACAACTTGTACAATTCCATTCATGTCCCTTCATTAAATTTGCATTAAAATAGGGAGAAATTCATGTTTCCTCTTACCCTTGACCATTCCTCCATTGATTTTAAAATTTAACATCATATCGGATACTTTTTCGAGTCTTAAGTTATCTAGTAACCCTGTGACACCTTTTGGCATGCTTTTTTAATCACAAATAACCTCACATGACATTATATAACATGCCTAAAGAGGGAGTGATGCTTTTCCCTTTGCTCTTTGATTGAAACATTTAATAATATTTATTTCGGAGTAAACTTGACCAAATTCTTTCTATTGGTTCCATGACTCTGAGAATCTGCCTCTCAATACCATTACTACCTTTTCATGACGGGGAATTTCTCTAATTTTTCTCAAGTCAAAAATCAATCCATAGATGGTTCATTTTGACTTTTCCCGAATAATGTATAAATAGGCTTTAAATTCGATTAAAGCTAACCTCGTTGCTTTTTGGGGATGAAATCCCTTTTAAAACCTGTGATAATTCCTCAAGTATTTATTTCCATTTATCTCCAATTATCTAAGGCCCTTGCATTTTAAATAATTCAATTTCGGCTAATATTCACAATTAGCCAAAACCCTAGGAATTTCATTAATTTGATCCAAGGGTATTTTCATTATTTTTAACCCTATATAGACCTCAAAACCTCATTTTCCATTTTTCTAAAATTTTTTGAAATTTTTTTAGAGTTTTTGGATGTACTTTCCATCATTGCCCTCTCCAGTCCAAAACTTTCAGCATTTGCGATTAGGTCCGTGCTCGGATTTAGTCTCAGGAATCATCTCACTAAGATTGTCAACATAACCTTTGGCCCTTAATCATCTCTATTTCCCCATACTGAAGCCCTTGAGACCTCATCAGAGTCTCTAACTTGTCTAACTCATAGTTCTAGAAAACTCTTACTTTGCGATTAGTCCCTGTGAATCTTCTTATCCTTCTAGGAAACTTCTGGAACTCCTACCAAAAGGGATCTAATAGCCTGTCTATCTTAGGCTAATTCTGGTACCTCTAGGTCCAAAATCTGAAATGTTACATGTATAAGTTGAAATATCATTCTATATCGTATAAGAGGTATAACAATTATACGTTATACCACATTTATTTGTTTTATTTACTTGGAAAATTATTTATTTTTATTTTGAATTCATAATAATTATTAAAAATGTTATTGTTAAGGAAAATATTTATAGAATAAGTCATGATATTTATATTCATATTTTAAGGTAATATTAAGACAATGCAATATTTTGATTTTTTTTTTCTCTTGAGCTACTGTTTCATTATAGGTATGCTCGAGAGTTCACTCCTTCTACATGTCTATGTTGTACTCATCATCATGTTCTTCTTTTGAAATGTTGAAATGTAATTCCTAATTATCAATTGTTCATCTTATTTCTTCTTAATGGTTTTTGCTTACCTTAGCATTGCAAGTGTGAATTTTCTCTCAAATTATGCTAATTAGAATAAATGTCAGATTCATCCCATAGTTTGAGAAATCATTATAGAAAGTGTCACACCTCTCTTTATATCCCATTATACGTTAATTGGAACCAATATAAATTGTTTCGTAACATTTCCAGATGAAAAATTTTAAAATTCAGGATTTCACTGTTCACCCTGTTCGTACACTGTTCATCCGACAATGAGCCAACTTTAAAAATTCATAACTAAATCTAGAAAAATTGAAACAAAGTGATTCCAATTTTCACATGAAGCTTGCTGAGATCTCTATGGAGGAAAAATAATCATTAGATCCAATTCCATTCAGAATAACTCCAGAAAATTCGTCAAAGTGTACTGTTTATTTGGTAAATTTTTGAATTTCGAGTATTTTACCCCAACTTTGGAAGGACATAACTCTTAGCATACAACTCCAAATTTAATGAATTATCACTTGTTTTAAAGCTAAAAATGAGATCTATTTTCTTGTAAAATTCCAAGCCCAAACTTTAACAATTGCTTATTATTTTATGTGCCACAAGTTTGGTACTTTTTAGGGAATTTCTATCCCCTAATTGCCATTTCATGATTTATTCCCTCCTTTTCCTTCATCCACATTCTTTCCACAATGCATCAAGCATAATTCTAACATTGAAACATGGAATAACAATATAATTTTGTTCACCAAATAACTTGACCGCAAGTGGACGGGTCGCAAGTAATATAAAAAGTATCGTTCCCTCAGAGACTAAGGCTAGATGAGTTGAAAAATCATAATTGTGTATTTGATTAGGTTAAGTGAAATAATTGTTGTAAAAGAGTTTGTGAAATGAAAGTTAAGAAAACAATGGTTTAAAGCAGTATAAAATCAAATCGACCTTGAAACAATTAATAGACTAGGGTTATTCTTCACTAAAATACTTCATGAAACTGGATTAATTACTTCTCAAATAGTGTTTTACAATAAATTCAGTTAGCCTGGGTTTATAGAATTGATTAAGCTTTCTCAAGTCAAAACCAAATGTTGCAAACACCATTAAAACACAGCAATCTCTTGCTTTTGTTTGAAAAGGTTGCTCTTTAAAAACCAAAACCCATTTAGTCTATGCTAGGTCAACAAATACATCTCTGATCAATCGACAAACCATCTATTCACTCAAACAAATTTCTGGACTAGCATGTTTTTACCTAAGTTCACGATTTAGTTTAACTTTCTCAAGTTAAACTAATCAATCAATCAATCCAAATGATGGCCAGACAAAAGGAAGCATTAAGCTCAAAGTAAAAACAATTGAATATTATCATTAACACTAAAGAGATAGTAAAATCCAAGTCTCAATCCATACAATAGATCAAAATAACCCTAGAAAAATGGATTTAGCTATACATATCAAGTAAAGAACTACAACTATAGGAGTATCTAGTAGTCATAGCAGAAACAAGAAGGGAAGAAGAAGGAAACCCAGAAAATTCAAGATACAAGCTTTGAATCTCTTCTAACTTCAAGCCCAAAGGTTCCAAGCCTCCAAAACTCCAAACCCTAGCAGAGCCTGCCTCCAAAATTGCTCCAAAAGTCGAACTCCCTCAGAAAACCCCGTGTCCACCTCTATATGCCCTAATTTTTTAAATTAGGAAGTAAAACGCACAGCTGCGAGGGGCCAGGCGCCGCGGCAGATTGCTTCAGGCGCCGCGGCGCCTATTACAGAATGGCATTGTGACTCAGGCGCCGCGGCGCACATGATAATCGGCCGCAGCGGATTTCACCAAACAGATTCCTTCCGAGATAGCTTGGGCGCCGCGGCGGATTTCACAGAGGCGCAGTCCTCCCTTTCTGTTTGATCTGCCGCGGCGTTTTCTTCCAGAGGCTGCAGCGGATTGCTTCTTTTCAGCTCTTCTCCATTCTTTACTCTCCTCAGGCCTTGTTTCCTACAAAATTGACTTATAAACCCAATAAAAGAATGTTAAATCAGCTTAATTCAGTAGGAATTTTGAGAGGTTATCAAATTTACATCAAAGTTTTATCCATAACTTATCATAAAGTCAACACAAATTTTGTTACACTTGATACAAGTTTTCTAACATACCATAATATTCATAAAGTCATTTCATGCCAAGACCAATTCTTTCCCTTGCTCTATGCTTGGTCCACTTCCTAATTAGGACATAAAATAACATAGGAGGAATGAGATTTCAAAGAAATCTTAGTATCATATGAATTATAATTGTCATGTAAATCAATGCAATTTTAATTGTGACATGTTCAAGCAATCCAAACCATTCCCAACTCATAGGAATTCATATCAAACATTATGCAAGGAGAGGAACATCATATTATCCACATTGACATACCACAAAGCATTTGGCCAAAGCATAACCAATGTCAATTAAGCAATCAAGATCACCATAAAGTTCTTCCAATCCAAGCAACAATAATCACAACAAACAAGCAAGATAAACAATCAAATTATAATTCAAAGTTACCTTTGTAAAGCTTGTCCAATTAATCCCTCCAAGGAGCAACGCTTCTCCTTAATTCATTTTCTCAATTCCTATTAAACCAAGCATAATCATAGGCCATATTAATCATAAAACAACTTAATTCCAATACTTAAATATTAACTCAACAATTTCCCCCCTTTTCCTTTGATTTTTGACAAATTGATTTCTTCTTTAGAATCAACCATCTCACGGCTCAATTCTACAGAATTTTTCATGAGGAATCCAATGGTGCAATCAGATTTTTGAAATTCAAACTCCCTCCCCATGAACCTGGTTTGGCTGAATAGGGGTCCCTAATTTTTCAAAAATTTCATTTTTGACTCCAATGATTTTAAACACTTTTCAACCACATATCCTACACAAAAACATGTTTTAAAACCATTAGAATCATTAAATCAAGCAAAATCAAATTGGTTCTGCATGAACAGTAGTAGACGAAATTAAATCATGCCCCTTAAACCCTAACTTGATTTCATCCAAAATCAATCCATACACCACTTAATCTTTCTTATTCCACTTTATTATTAAGGTTTCTATCCTTCCCTAAGTATCACACGTCTCAACCGAATTTTTCAGAATTTTCTAGCATTTTTTCAGCGTTTTCCCAAGCAAGAATCCTTATTTAATCAATGTAAAACTTAGGGATATTGATGCTTGGACATACCTTAATGTTTCCTTGGTATTTGTTGAATGATTCCTTGCCTAAAACTCCTCAAGAATTTTGTGCGATAGGGGTGGATGAACAATGGCAGAGTTTCTCCTTATTTTTCCCAATTTTCTAACATTTTTTTTTGTATTTTCAAGAGGTATATATAAAAAATATCCATCTGCCTTCTCCCTCCTGATTTGCATGCCCAAATGACAGATAAGGAGGTGTGTTGGCAGCCATCAAGTGCCTCAAACCTTCAGATCTCACCATGTGGCATTTCTCTAGATTTTTTCACACAAATATCCTTTAATTTTGCATTTTATTTAATTAAAATTAAAGGATCTGGAAGCTGCACGAATTGGGCCTTCAATTGGGTCCATTTTGGGCCCCTCAAATGTTTTGGTCTAGCCCAAAAAGCTGGCCCACAAACTAAATCACCATCCTAAACCAATTTGAAACTTTATCGGTTACTATTCACTAGTAACATTCTATAATTTTTTCAGATCTCCAAAAATTCATTTCTCTCCATGATAATTCACCTTTTAATATGAGAATATGATCTGAAAATTTTCATAATTTTTTGTCACCTCTAGGTATTTATTTTGAATTTTCTCTAATTAGGCTTTATTAGTGTCACTGCAGGAAAATAAATTCCCTAAAGTTAATTTCTGAGTTTCCAAGGCCTAAAAATAATTTTATAAATTCAAACAAACATTTGAATGAATTTTTCATCAATCTCCCAAATTTATTGAGGCCTCTAACTAATTTAAACAATTATTTTCCTTTATTTTTCCAATAATTTCCTGAAAAATCTCTGTTTACGGGAAATTCCGTAATCATTCATTTTCACTGAAATACCTTTTGGGCCTCAATCGAGTTTTCAAAACCTTTACTCTACACGTTTCCTATTTTTTGGGGATTTTCTAGAATTTTTCTCAAATTTTTCCGTTTTGCCCTTCCTAGATTGATAATTATGAAAATGTCAGTCCCGACCTTTTCAGGATTTTATATCAAAAGTTGTTTCATCTCCCCGTCTAGTTCCTACATTAACCCTCATCTAAATTTTTAATCCTTTATTGCCAGATGAAACTTTTTAGGACGTGACAAAAGGTCTATCCTTCAATCATATTACAAGCCAAAGGAAGATCTTTTGTTACTTCATGGTTCTTCTGTTGTCCCATTAGTAAGAAAGTTGCCCTTGAAAATTAATCTTTGAATAGTGGCTCTAGTAAGTCATCATTGAGAGTCTAACTCTAAGTAAGACTTTTGGTGGCAATTTTCACTACAAAAAAAAAAATTGTCTTTCAGTAGTGACTTTTGTTTATCACAAGGATCGCCCTGTCATATAAACTCTCAAATTAATTAACTAAATTAATCCTATGCAAATAGAGGTCAACCTAGGTTGTCTCTTTCTACGAGGAGTTTTGTTAAAATTTTGAAAAGATTTTCAATTAGGAAAAACATGATTAAAAGAAATAGAAGAAGAAAAGAAATTTGATTGAATTTTATTTTAGAAAATAAATTGAGAAAAATAAATAAAAATGATAATAATTAAAAAAAGGCAAAGGTTATAAAAAGCCTTATCAGAGTGATACATTTTCTAAGGATGTTGATGTGTGGCTATCATGATTCAAAAGGATGAGAAGTTTTTTATAAAAATAGTTTATTAAGTCAAAAGAAAACCCTAAATAACATCTAGGTCATAATTAACTAAGTAACAATTATATCTAGAAAGCTAGCATATAATTATTTTCAATTGAACAATTATATCTTATTTCTTGAAAAGAGTAATTTATTAAAAATCCTAAAATACGAACTACTTGTGTAAATCAAAACAAAAATCTATAGAGATAAATACTCATAGAATCATGAGGAAACAAAAAATATATTCATTGAAAACTTCAAGATATAATTGTCTAACTAAAACACAAATTTAATAACAACACATAAAAAGGAAATAAAAATCCTAACCTAAGAAATTTATCAAGACAGTGAATTCATAGACTAAAATATCAAACTAACAAACTTCCCAGTATAAACAAGAACTCAAGGCATGTCATCTTGTCCTAAGGAATAAAGAGGACTAGCCACACATATGGCTATATGACACCATAATGATTAAAAAAAGATAAGAAGAAGAGAGCATGCTACTTGACATAAAGGAGAAGCCAAGCGTATGCTTGTGCTTATGTAAGTGAAGATGGCTTTGTTACTTCTCTGAGGCCCCCTTAATCTCCTTTTATAGCTATTGAACATGTCCTACTTGAATGAGAAAACCCTTGAGACTTCTACCTTGATTTTTTATTTTTTCTTATCTTTTAATCTTGTTGATTTCTTACCTTTGAGGAAAAAAGATTTTACTTTGGATTCAAAAGATAGAACTTGAATTTGAATTCTCTTGATTTGGTATGATCTTCATGGCAACCAAAAGGAAGAGCTTTTAAATTTAAATCATAGTGGATAAAAGGATAATATTTCAAATTTGAATAAAGACATGATGGTAGGATGAACTAAGGTTAGGGTTTAGGAAGAGGACAAAAATAATAATGTGAATATTTAGAAAATTTAAATTGATAATGGATATATGGTGGATATGACACGAAATTTAATAAAAATATGAATAATATATTTATTCAAATTAAAAATATGATAAAGGAATTATCCATAAAAGAAATTAATTATTCAATATCTTGAATTTAGAGTGAAAGGTATGAGATATTTTAGCTAGATATTTTGAATAATTCCCAATTAGATAATTCAAAAATTCTCTTTTGATGCCAAGCAGTTGCCACAAATGTAGTTTTCAAGGTATGAGATGTTTTGTTTGATGAAATATTCCTTTAAATCAAAGCAAAGATACCTTTCAAAAGAGAAACTATAAAAATATAATAAAAAATGCACTTTTAAACAATTAATTTATCTAATTTTCTCAATTCAAAGTATAAGTATCTATTACATTTTAAGTCCCTTAAACAATATAAAATCTCTTAATTGTATATAAAAATATATTATAAAATAGTAATACATCACACAACAACAAGTCACCAATAGAAAGTTGTTGTCGTAGCCATAGTAGCAAAAAAGTTTTAGCTGTGAGGAAAAAAATTGCTACCAAAAGAGACTTTCAACTTATAAAAGTAGGCCTCATTGTTGTCAGACAGATAGCCACCTCACTGCAGACTAGGTACCACACCATCACCTTATGTCCCCTTATTATCATGTTGCCATGTTGCCATCACATCATCCCCAAATATTATGTGCATGTTTGGATTCCCGTTTCCAACAGCAAAAGTGTCTTTAAAATGGTGAAACTGAGATTGCAAACTGAGTTGGACACAAAATGTTGTTTGACTGGGCTAATTTTTCCAACCAACTTCTAGCCTTCAACCTCAGTTAGACTCAACGAAGAAAAATCTGACTTTTCAAACTGCAGTTTCAAATGGCGATCATTAAAAATGAGCATCCCATATTTACCCTCACATTTTTCCCTCTGCCTCATCTCGTTTATTAGCATAATGAGCTTTTATTTAGAAAAAATGAATTTTAATTTATATTCATGTTTGTCCATTATATATATTTAATTAATTATGTACAATGTATTTTCAAATTTATCTACAATGTGTTTTCAAATTTTTCTCCATAACAAATATTTTTATTTTATAATTTCACAAATAAACTATTTACATTTTATCATAATAATTTTATGTATTTTTTTTAAACTATTATCACATTAAAAAGATAAAATTTTAAACACTACTATTCAATAAAGTCCATGCCCTTTTTAGTCATTTTACAACTAAACTAACTATTCTATTAATTATCTAAACAACTTTTAACTTTTTCAACTGACTTTTTAAAAGCACCCATCCAAATATACCTTAATTGATTTTTACTCTAACTTCAGTTACAAAAGTCAGTTGGGCTAGAAGTTAGTTTTGCCCAATACCAATCCAAACATACCCTATAAAGTCAAATGTGCCTTCTTAAAGATTCAAACTCATGACTACCTTCTTTTGCGTTTAATCTTCTTGCCATTAAGTTGAAATGAATATGCTAATTTTTATTCTAAAACTAAATATATATTATTAAACTATACTTTTAGTGACGACCTTTAATGTCACCACTGAAAGTTTTCCCTTTAAAGACTTTCAACAATGACTCTAGAAAGTCACTGTTAACAATCTGTCCTTAGTGGGTCGTACTTTTAGCGGTGAGAAATAAGTCATTGCTCATACTTTCAGCAGGACTAAAATGGTTGCCCTTTAAGGACATACTTTCAGGACAACTAAAAATATCATTGATCAGTGGCTGAATGTCATACTTTCGTTGACATTCAACAGGTTCCAAAGTTATAGCTAAAAGAAACTCTTTTGATGGTGACTTCTTGGAATATTCAACATTGGAAAGTCTTGTCCTCACTCATCAAAGTCTAACTTGACAGTTGCCACTGAAATTCTCACTTTTGTCAATGACTATCTAAAGTCATCACTGAAAGTTTGCTTGTCATACACAACTTTGAGAGTTGCTGCTAAAAGTGGATTTTCAATGGGCGACTCATAGAGCCGTTGTTAAAAGTTGCCATTGAATGTCATTTTTTTTCTTTTATTTTTTGGTTTTGTAGTGATTGATCTTAATGCTAATCTGGGGTAAAAATTTTGAAGAATGAAGCTTATTGCAAGTGGAGTCAGATATCAGGGGAACTAAATCAATGAAAAAAAAAACCGGACCGGACTGGCCAGTTCAACCAGAAAACCAGTTGAACTGGTTGCCAGTCTAGTCTGGTTTGCAGAAAAAACCAAAGGTGGTTTGAACCGGTGGTGAACCGGTTAGGGCGTTAAACTTGGAAAAAATCGGTCGGTTCACTTTTTTTTTTTTTTTGGTTGCCAGCCACAGAAACGACGTCGTTTTGCCTTTAAAAAAAAACTCTCTTCTTCCCTCCCCAACCTGCTAGTCTCGACTCAACCCTCAGTCAGTCGGTCCTCCTCCAGCCCTCCCCCCATTTGTGACTGAATCGCTGAGATCTCTTCCACCGACTTCCAATCCCAAATTCTTGCCGTGAACCCAGCAAAATCGGATCCATAGCGTCGCCTCATCACTGACATTGGCACTCCCTCCTCCGTGGCTCCATTCGCAGCTCTTCTTTGCCTTCGCCTTCGCCTTCGCAGCTCTGCTTCAACTTTGCCGTTTGCTTTCGCCTTCGCAACTCTACTTCGACTTTACCGTTCGCCTTCACCTTCACCATTCACCTTCATAGCTCACGTAGCAAGTCACGAGTCTCCATAGTCCATCCTCTCCTCACTGTCGTCCTGCTTCACCTTCGTCGTTCACGGACATCCTGCTTCACCTTCGATGCAAACATTGAGTTGTAGCCTTGTGGGTAAGCTCAATACCTTTTCTTTTCACCTTCGTTCAGGCATTGAGTTGTTTTAGCTGCTTCTCTCTATGCTGTGACTGCTGTCATGAGAAGGGAGGGGAGTGTCTTGATCTATAGCCGTGAGATTTGAGAAGGGAGGAGAATGTAAACATTTAAACTACTTTTGAGTTTTGACTTGATCCATCGCCGTGAGATTTGAGAAGGAAGGGGAGTGTTGTTTGAGTTATTAGTATATTGATGAAGATATGTATTCTGTTAATATTCATTTTGTATAATTAAACATTTAAACTACTTTTTCTTATATTCCCTTCAGTGATTGTTAGTTTATTACTTATAAATTTTGTTTCACTTTAATGTTATGAATTAAATTTTATTATTTTATTATGACCGGTCCGACCCCGGTCTGACCACGATCCAACCAGTAACCCTTAACTCACTGCCTGGACCAGTTGAGTTCCCGGTCTGGTTTTTTGTTCGTTGAACTAAATCAAATCTGACCCTATATTTTGGCACACTTAAAGTACATATTCTAAGGTTTTAAAAGAGTTCTTGGTTCATAGTCATTTGACGTGGGAGATACAGTTTTCGAGAGTTAATAATTCTGTGGATTCTCTAAAATTATCTACCCACATTTTTATCCAAGTTATAATTTTTCGTTGTGGAGGAATTAATGACGTTTATGTAGAGATTTCAACCACAGAAACTAACATTTCTATAATCCATTATGAATTTCCAAAGTTCATTTCAAAATTCCGAAAAATCACATGAACAGTACACATTGAACATGAAATTATAAGGATAGCGAAGAAAGAAAAAAAGAACATCAAAGTTTCAGATTTAATACTTTGATTCTTTCATCAGTTTCTAAGCTGAAATTAAAAGTATAGCTCGTAATTGGTCTCTAATACTTATATAACCACATAAATGATGAGATGGCGTGGAACACTAAAAGGTGAAAATAATCCGTCTACTTTCACTGGGAGGTTAAAAAACAAAAATCTCCATAATTCATCAGCAAAAGCATAACTCGACAGGATTTGCGTTTTCTTTTGATAGAAATCATTCATGCTTTAATAAAGAAAATTTTTCTTATATATGTATATACTCTGTTGGTCCTTAATGTAAGACCTAATTAACTAATTTGAGTATATTAAGAATATTAGTTAAATTAGCTAATAAGATATACCTTTTTAAAAACACCTTAGTTATCCTCCTTAATTCCCTTTCTCTCTCTCCTACTTGATTATTATTGATGGAATATCAATAGGGCTAATTTGAAAAGAAATTAGTGAACATGTGAAATATATTTTACATATAAGACCAACATCAACTTTCAAATTAGGTCCTACGTTAAGAATCGAAGAGTGTCTATATATATATATATATATATATAGGAAGATTTCTGATCCCCCAATATCCTGTTTTTTGCCCCCCTATTTACGGGTGCATTTCTTGCGGTAAACCCGGCTTTCGGGCACAGTAGTGGAGTATGCTCCCCATCTCATTTGCTTGTGCTTCTACATATAAATATAGACATGCTCTTTCACTCTCACTCTCACTCTCTTTCTCTCTCTCTGTTTGTTTTTGGTTAAGCACTTATATCTCCTATTGTAGGCAATCTCTGTCAAGGGTAATATAGGGCACCAAAATGTGAGCACCTTTCTCAATAGGATTCAAAAACTGATTCACCAAGTTGTGAGGGACTAACCTCGTTAAAACCACCTCCTGTTGTTCTCTCTAACTACACACACGTTAACCCAATCTAAGTATCTGGTACAAATAGTACTATTATTTGGCAAGCTGGTTCTGCTTGGGGTTAATCTTATCTCCTACCCAAACAAATCGAAAAGGACAAATTGGATTCATTGAGCTTTGTAATCATCTTCGGTCCCTATATCTTTTGATAGAACTTTCTTCAAAAATCGGCTTACCCATTCAAAAGCTCTCTGTTTTTGCGTTTGTAGCCTTTATTTTGCCGGCAGTATCTTCTTGTTTCTTCATTATTCTCGGCCTTCACATAAATCAACCCACATCTATGTTTCTATACATATAATAATAATATATTGTATTACCTCTGATGCTTAATAAAAGAGCTCATTTGAGTTTTATTTTTATTCAAAGTATAAGATCTCAATCCACTTTGTCTTTCATATTTATCTTTTTTTTTTTAAAGGTTGTCCTTTTAATAATAGTAGTTCTAGTTAATATAATTGATTAGCAAGGATATTTTAGAAGAGACTACCTATTTATTACAAATAATTAACTTAACTAATTTTTTTAATTTATTCAAATTAGTCAACTAGCTTTTATATTAAGGACCAGAGGTGGTATTATATAATGCAAAGATGATTCATATTTCATGCTGTTTTAAATTCGGTTGTGTTCCTTTCGGGAACCCATAACTAAATAAATCGATAATAATGGGTGGTTTCCACAATTTGCTGCTAACTACTACACTAAAACTATATTATAGATTAACGAAATATTTCTACGTGTGCATATACACTTTTTTTCGCCAAATAGACAGAGCTGTATATAATCAAAAGAAATACCCATTAATTGCTTTGAAATGTATGATTAATTCTATATACTTAAAGGACTGTTTGGATTGCATTTGTACATGAGAAGATAAGATTGAAGTGAAATCATGCAAGAACCAAGTACGACGTTTCATTAATAAATAATAGTTAACCTAGAATAAGAAACAGAGTAGATGACTAATTAATTAAGCTATCTCGAACTATGTTTGGCTTTGAAACTCTTATAGCTAGGCACCTGTAATTAACGATATATTAAATGGCTAATGAAGATGATAATAAACTAAAATATATAGATCATGATAAGTGGTCATACATGGAGGAAGATGGTGTTTATATGACGAGACAACCCAACCCATGTATAATTGAACTCACCATACATATGAGTTACACTCACCAGAAAAAAACTACAGATTAAGATTAAATGTTTTACAGATGAAGAGAAGTATCAACACCAGAAACAGAAGCAGAGCCGCCAAAGTCATAGGCATTCTTTTTCCACAAAGTCATAGATACAGAAGGAGGAGGAGTCTCAGGCTCCAGAAAAGCCACCACTGATGAAAGTGTTTCTCGCAGTGGCTCCTGCGACGAAGACGACCACGGCGGCCAAAGGGAAAGAGAAACATGGTTCTGAGGCGGAGGTGGTGGTGGTGATTGTGGTGGTCTCGCCGATGGTATGGTGGTTAAATCCGGATAAGGAAACGACATCGTTGTCGTCGGAGGCGGCTCGCAGTTGGCCGTCGTCATGGAGGATTTGGAGTTACTGATAAACTGATGTTTTGGTTCAGAAGTGAGCATTCTGAGAAGCTCTCTCTCCTCCCTCATCTCTTTCACCCTCTGCAACTGTCTGAACCTCTCTTGTAGAAGTGCAATGGAGGAGTGAATCACCGTTGGGTCTTGGCCATGGCTTTCACTACCCATTTTATGAATAGCTAACTACGTAGCAAAAGAAACCTATGGACTTAGGAGTCTTGCATTGCTTTACGTGTATTTATATAGCAAGGGGCAATGCCGCCAATGGTTTAATTATTAATATTTTCCATGTAGTATAAATTATATATTTTTATTACAATATATTAACAAATATTTTTAACATAGGTTAAATTGCACTTAATCTATTAGAAATATCATTTTTATAAGTAATTTTCTATATTTCAAATTTGACAAAAACTTCGCTTGATTATTTGAGTGAATCAGGTTTAATGTGTCGAAGGCTTAATCTTTCCAGCTAATATTGCCTGTGCATTCTATATTTTATTTAATTTTTTATTACATAGGTGCAGGCTCAAACCCGCATCACAACACACACCCCATTAACACACACAAGTACCACTATGCCAAATGGCAGGTGGCAGATTGTATGTGATTTTAATTTGCAAGATTTATGCTCTTATCTCATTATTATTTGCGATGAACATCGAGTTTCAAGCTGACACAATCAACTCAAAATAGAAACCAAGCCAAATTATTTGACCAAAAAGAGAGCGGAAAAAAAAAAACAAGAAGAAAAGAAACCAAGCCAAACTACTAGTCAAATCAATTCTCAACTAGACCAGAGTTGTACGTTGTGCGTTGTGCGTTGTGCGCACATCCCCTACCTTTGGCATGTTATTTTCCTGCATTAATGTCTCAAAAAGAACAGAAAACCGAAGAAAAAGAAAGATATGGTACATTAGGTAATGACAACGAATATTTTTATTTTTTTGAGTACCTTATTTAAATTTCAATGGTAAAATGGAAAAGAATACACTTACCTCATGGAGAGTAATTTGTTGTACACACACAAATGATATAAATAAATGCAACTATTTCACTAGATTTAATTAATGGAAGTAGCATTTTTCAATATATATTATGATTGAAAATAGACATTACATGGGTGCCTAAACTAAAATTGAGGTTTATTGTAAAATGCTACAAGTCGAAAAAATTATTATATACGTTAAAGTGCAAATTTGCCTGAGAAATTTTTCCATGGAAATACTAGGTACTTGAAAATTTTCTTTGTATGCAAATTTGTCCTGAAAGTGTAAAACCATAACAATATTATCTCGTACTGTTAAATATATTAACGATCAACATTATTATTTTAACAGTTAATATTAGTTTTTTAATAGGAGGGAGTAATAATATTATGATTTTAAACTTTCAGGACAAATTTATCCCTAAAAAAAAAAACTTACAGTGTCCAGTGCCACTAAGTAAAAACTTTTAAGAAAAATTTACACTTTAACCCTTATTATATACACATATACACACATCATAAATGAACGTATAAGGATTATGCATAATTTAGTTGATCAATTTTGTTGGAGGGGCTTGATTTTTTTTATAAGATAACATTCACTTTTATTTAAGTATTTAATGAGTTTTTCTTAATTTTACCCCTAACATATATTCACTTTCCTCTTTGATTTATTTATTTCATCTCTTACACATTCTCTTCATTAACAAGAGTATATTTGGAAAAAAACACGCCTTACATATTTATTGTTTTAAATTGATTTTAACTATTTTTTTCATAAATGTAAACGGATAAAGTTTATCCTGGAAGGAGTAATATCAAAATAACAGGTTTTGTATATATAGGAGATACGATAATATAAATATTAAGTATTAATAATATCACTTTGTCCAACATGATGGACGATGTATTTCATTAACAAAGTTTCTCGAAGTCGTCAATTTTTGTTTTGAAAGATCAGAAAATCTGATGACAACAACAGAAGCAAAATCTAGTAATAAAATAATTCAAAAAATGAAGGCCTCGATGAAATCCCAGAGGAATATTATATGAAGGGGAAAGAGAATCGACAGGGAGGTTGGAAAATCCAAATAGAAGAAGTTGATTGGCCAAAGTGAGGAGGAGGGTTATGCGCATGTGGGAGAAAAAGCAGGCAAAAGCCAAAGCAAAGTAGTATCATTATGTAACGTGCGTGCAAGGTTTTGGGTCCAAAGAGTGGGGCAAAATTAAAGGCAGTGAGACGTATATTAATTTTTGCAGCTAGAGGTAAATTCATTAATTAAAGTAAAATGAAGATAAAGGGGAGAGTGCGTTTGGGTGAATAGTCCAAAGGAATGTCGGAAGGAAGCACATGGAAGGGTGTGTTTGGAGGAATGATGAGTTGACTGATGCCCCTGTCAAACAACATCAGCTTTCTTTTTGTGGACTTCCCCTCGGGGCCTGCGCGTAATCCTAGATATCATTTTTAGTATTAAAATTGTTTTTGGATGATCTTGTTTTGTTAAAAAAAAAAACAATATAATAGAGATCTTAACTACTCTACTTTCTCAAGTTTATATGGAATTTTTTTTCCTAGGCATAAGTATTATTCTATTAGAAACCATCATGTTTAAAACATTATCAAGTACTAAATGTAGACAGCTTTTCTAGTAGGAATTCGAACATTAATTTGTTACTTTTTTTGTCCTATTTATAAGTCATTTCTAGCATGTTTCATACAGCTCAAGGAAAACCTTAAATTTTATTAACTTTCATTTGAAGTTCAACAATTTTTTAACTTTATCCCTATTTAATATGCATTATACCTCATGTAAACAAAGTCAACACAATAATAAATGAATGGTAAAATTATATATTTATACAAAAAATTTCTCTCAGTACCCTATAAATAGAATCAAAAAATTGAAGGGAATTGAAAGACGTGCAACGGAAAATAACTTTATATTTTCAATCCCTTGCCCGAATCTACCGATTGCGTTTAAGTCAAGTAGTAAGAAGTATTACCTTCGATGTTCGATTTTTTGGTGGCTCGGGGATTCCGCCGTTCAGGATGCCTATGCTCGCCTCTTTTATCGCTCGAAGTCGACAACTCAGATTGGCTTCCTCTACCGGTATCTACACGAACAGTGTTCCAATCACGAACGACGTGCTAGCGCCTCTTGTCCTTCTAGGTTTATTTTTTGAAGAATCCGTCCTCCCTTCTCTATTTACTGGCCGTCTCTTATCTACAAGCTTTTGCACTCTCACACCCAAAACCCTAGCTCCCAATATCAAATATATAGGATGCTATAGGTATCATGAAGGATATTTGATTTCGAAATTAATCCTAAATTAATTCCGAAATTAATCCTAAATTAATTCTGAAATTAATACAATATCAAATATTGCGTAATCAGATAAGAAAACAATTAAATAAATATGGTTTATATTAAATCCGTCCCACAGATTTAATTCACCTATTTATTTAATTCAAAATAAAGATATGACAGAATTATATTTGATTTATTCTCATAAATCAAATTTGAGATATTATCTAAGAGATATATATTTCTTATCAATTTAAAATTGATATAGATTTAATTTATCCTAATAAATTAAATCTAAGGGATATATATTTTTTATCAATTTAAAATTGATATATAGATTTAATTTATCCTAATAAATTAAATCTAAGATATCATATCCATTTAAATTTCAAATTTAAAAGTGATATAGATCTAATTTATCCTTATAAATTAAATCTAATAATTAATATCTCTTATATTTATATAATATGTATATATATATACGAATTTATATATATATATGTCCACCCTATATTATTCATTGAATCTGAACATATCTTAGATTCAATGAATCTGGACATCATAGCTCGTGTTGGGCTATTTTGTGTGCGACCTTGTAGGCCCATATGAAGTTGGCAGTGATCCATTAACTATAATGACTCACAAGTCGTAAGCGGTCTCTAGCAAGACATCACGACTACCCAAATCATATGAGGATCGTTGAACAATGTAATCTTTCATACAACCATATCATGTCCCTTTTGTCACACGACATTTTGGTCATGGATGAGGCATGGAGAACGTCATCCTCCTATTCATGACCGTTACTTTCTCGATCCCTGAGTAGTCTGAGTATAGAAACGGAACTACCTTTCCATTATAGTATGGCCATACATTTCTCAGACTCACTCATCGAGGGGCCCAGTAATATCTCTCTATGAATGTGAGGGACAAATTCCATCTTGACCATTCACATTCCTCCGCATGAAAAACCACTAAGCCTGAACATAGTCTTTATGATCACTCGGTCAAAAGTGACTTTTGACTAGGTCAAAGCTGAGCATTTCTCATGTAGGAATCCATGATGATCTCAGGTCAAAGGGCACAGTGACATGGTTTGTATATGAGATCAGAGAAGCTTATGACTTAACCCATGCAGCTCTCTCATAGCGGGTCGGTCCAACACCTTGTACTCTTACATGTGCCTATGACTTTGAGTTATATCTCTATGTATCTTCAAAGTCATACTGGTCTTATTTCATCTCTGCCCCACATAGATGACCGACCAGAGACATTTAGGATAAATCATGAGTTATCCAAGGATAGTCATCACAGTAATCATGCAAATAATGTGATAACATAATTAAGAAATTCATAAATCAACAATGTTCATAACACAATGATTGGCCCTTAGGGCACAATTTCCAACAAAAATATCTTCTCTCTTTGCCCTATAAATTGGACCGGAGAAGTATGTTATAAGATATTAGCTCTTTCTACTAGATCTAACTCCCACAATTGGCTCATATAGACTTTTTTTCCTCAAAAGAAAAAATAAAGTAAGGATATCCTAATTTAGTAATGCATACAAAATAATATTCACTTTTATTTTAATTTTGAAATTTGCAAATTTTTGAAGATGAATAGTAAATTATACATATCTCTAAAAGATTTTGTCATATAATTCTCCTCTTTTCTAGGAAAATTTTGTATATATTTTAACAAGAGACCATTGCTGTTTAATTTTATCAAAATTTGAAGAAGGTGTGTTTTATCTATTTTTGTTTGTTTTTTAAAAAACTAATATTGATATTTCTAAATGAGTTTTTTTTATAAAATCCAGAAATTTTTGCATTGATTTTGAAATTAAAAAATTTTATAACTTCCGGAAAATTCTAACTTATTTTTGAGTCAGAAGTATTTTTATATTTATATATTTCCCTTGCAAATGATTCTTTTTGTTTCATAAATATTTAACTAGTAGCGACGGAAACACATCTTATCAGAATTAATTTTCATTGTGCACTTAAAAAGTTCATGGACGTGATGCACATGTTATCATATAATATTTTCCTCTAAAAACAATCAAAAAATTGTTGGACTCATTACTAGCAAATTTAATCTGCATGTATATAATGTCGGCCATGCATAGTTGTCCTATTTGTTTGATAGAAGATGAAGTAACCACTGATGAAAAACGCTTTAAAATTAACTTTTGTGTGTGTGTGTGTGTGTTTTAAAAGTACACAGGGACAGCTAGATAAAAAGGTTGATACCTAAAACTATCTTACAGGAACCCGGAAAAGCATTCCTTCAAAAAACAATCACAAATAATATAAATATTATTAAAACGAATAATAATTAGTATATTTTAGTTGGAAAGTATATATAGTTTACTTTTTTGGTGGGTCCCTATTAGACTTCGGCCTTCTTTCCAGCTATAATACTCTCGCAACGTTTTCTTTTTGTTTGGTAATGGAAAGTTGAAGAATTGGGGGCAGTGCAGAAGCAAAAGGACAAATTGTAGAAGGAGGAATAATCTTGGGAGGTCATTATGCTTTGATTGAACAATTATGTATGACAAAGACAAACATACCAACATTCTTCTCTCTCCACGCCCCCTTCTTTTTTCACTCTATGCAAGTTCTTTGTCTCCATTCGTTTGGATGCGAATGGCATGCAGAAACGAAAGCTGCAGATACCGCTAATGCTTAGATTGGATGCTTCTGGTAAACAGCAGAAAGAAGCAAAACCTCTCTTCTCCGTTGTGTTCTTCACATTTTCGAAGTTTGAAACGCAGCTTGATATGACATTAATATATAGACAAGGCATGCTTTAAAAACCCTATTATATTGAGCTCCATCAACTGTATGCTTTTAACTTAGATAACTTTCTCATATTGGACGTGTGGAAGCATAAGCACTTATCAATTAACGACAAGTTGTTTTAGTGGCAATGTCACCCACCTCGCTTGGATGAGGTCTCAAGCTCGAGCCTGGCATTGACATGTTTGTTTACACTTTCAACTTTGATAACTTTCTCATCTTGGACATGGAAGCATATATAAGCACTTATCTCTACCAAAAAGCCACATCCAAACATAAAAAGTTGATCGAAATGTTGTGTGTGTGTGTGTATTATAGGAATACAAATTAGTGGACTATATTTCCCAATGGTGAATGAATTATCTCTAATGAGTTTGATTGATAAAATTGAAGAAGTAAGGTTAAAAGCTTTTAATTAATTTTCCTTATTCTTTTATGGGTCAATACAAACTTTGATCCTTCAAGTTTATTCATACTTTGATTTTGGTCCCGCAAGTTTCTTTTAATTTAAAACATTAGTCCCTATAATCCAATAAAAACTTGGACCATTTTGCCCCTTGAAGAATCAAAACCTATGATTTAAAATTTGAAGAACTAAGATTAAAATGAGGGCAAACTTGAGGGATCAAGGATTATATTAACCCTCTTTTATCTTACATCTTCTCTTTGTTAAAATTTTATAACCTCATTTCTCCAATATTTTAAATCAAACTCATTAAAATTTTCCTTTCCCTTCCCTTCATTTCCTTCATACCAAACATAAGGTAATTGTTTGCAAAGTGACAAGTGAGGGATGGATATCTAAGTTCTGCGGGGCCTTGTCCAATAAAGAAGAAAAAGGTAAATGGTACGTATATCTGAATTGGAATGGACTTGATACTTATATTCAAAATGAGGCTAAGCAAATTCAAATTTGAAGGAAAAGTATGTGGCGTTTCAAATCAATATAAAATGAATGATGAAGTTCGATTTTTCAAAAAGACGATGAATAAAGCAAACGGCCAGTGAATTTTTAGATTCCACAGCTCATCATGCAGAAATGACCCCATCGTTATTATTTAAGTCTGAGACAACACATGACTTGTGTAAGTCTTGTTGGCCCATATATGTCAGCTATGCTTCTCATCACTGCGCAAAATCTTACTTCATGTGATCTAGAACTACTAGTTACCTGCAAGATCAGCTGGACATTGAAGAAAATAAAAATAACTAAGCTACAAAATTCATTTGATTGTGGTTTGTTTAGAAAGTACAGCTTATATTTTTTTTTTAAAATCAAAATATACTAGTTTCTATTCTTTTGATTGAGAGTACTCATTATTGTGATGTTTCTTTCCTTTTTGGTTCTTGATGGTATATTAATTATGAGTAGTACTATAGATAATTTTAAAATAAAATACACTAGCTGTCCACTATTTAATCTATATTCACTACTTCATAATATAGTCGTTATATTACCCTTTTACATTGATTAAACAAACAAACGATGTTAAAAATATGGTAATATTTTTTTAAATAAGTGAAAGTAAAAATGAGTGTCCACGTCAGTTGTCATCAAGTAGGAAAGCAAATAAAGTCGTTGTTTGATTCTAAGAAAACGGTTTCAACCCAACGACCATTATAACTGCTGCATATGGATTTCATCGGTCCAACTAGAGTAAGAAGTTTTGCTGAAAAATAATAATTTTAGTTACTGTTGATGATTTTTCTAGATTCACCTGAATTTTATTTCTTCCTTCAAAGGGTAAGGCTTTTATTGCATTCATTATTTCTGCCAAGAAGTTCCAAAATAAAAAAAAGGCACGTCTATTGTATCTATTAGAATATATCATGGGAGAATATGAGAATTATGCTTTTGCTGAGTACTATGAAGAAAATGGAATCATTCATAACTTCTTGGCACCAAGAATAATTGCATCATATTTTATATATCAATTCAATTCACATTTAAGGGTTCTTAGCTCAACAAAGCGATGACTTAATTGCGTGTTTTATAATAGTTTTGTTGTCAAGAGTGATTACATTACTTAGGGCTTAGGAGGGCATAATTGTCATGCTTTTTGTGATTACTCTTAATTCATTGGATTTAATGCTACATGGTGATTGTCATATCCTGTAAATTTTAACCCTGATAATGAGAATAAAAAATTAAGTTAAGGGCCAATAGGGAAGGTAGACTGACTGATAAAGCCATGTATAACATAAAATCCAGACAGGGTCCGAACTAATATTTTCATAATATCTGGTATAGGTAGGACAGATTGTAAGAGGTGTCAGAAAAATTGAAAAATTCCTTAAAAATAGGAAAAATGGAGAATTGAGGATTTAGAATAGTATATGAGGTGCAAGAGGTGAAAAAGGTGATGAAGATAATTTGTTATAGAATTTCTTAAATTTATTAGTATTTTATTACCAGACAGGAATTTTTTACTGTAATTAATTATTTGAGCTACCCAAGGCCTCAATAAATTTGAAAAAATATGAAAAAATTATTTAGCATATTATTATGAATTTTTAAATTATCTCTAGCTTCAAGATATGGAGGAAATTATTTTTGAATAATTAGTGATGAAACTTTATCAATAAGACCTAATTTCAGAGAAAAGTCAATACAGGAGGCTAGAGGTGGAAATAAATTTCAGAAAAATTCATCAGAACTTTTTGTATTAAAAGAGAATTTTTGATGGAGAAAAGGCCCAGAACTATTTTTGGAAATAGTAACTGATATAGTAAGTTTTGACTTGAAATTGATAATTTATTATTGGCCCATATTCTCCCTTCCTTTCCAATCAGTTTTGGACTCATTCTGGGCTAAAAAAACACAAAAAATTCATGCAACCCATGATCCTTCATGTAAGAAGAGTCCAAGCCCAAGAAAACCAAGAAAAATCACCACAAAATGGACACTTGGCATGACCTAAACTTTAAGGCTTATGAAGTGAAACACATGTCCCTTGAGGTGGTAGAAAATTAGGCGACTTAGGGGAAAATTTAGCCAGCCCAAGAGGTCTATAAGTGCTCCCTCACAAGAGCTCAATTTCAGTCAAAATAGAGGAAACCAAGGGGAAACTCGATCTGCTGCACCAAGAACTCAATGAAAACAGCACCTAAAACCTTATAAAGTGTCACACCTTACCTTATTTACCCAATTTTACATCAAGTGGGAGTATTTGAAACCATTTCTCAAGTTATTAGGTTGGAAAAATTTGAATCTTTAAACTTAATTTTTTGGACTACTATTCATTGTAACCTTAATTTCTCCAAATTTTAAAAAATCATAACTAGTTTCAGAAAAATCAAAATGATATGATTCCAAGTCCTACTTGAAGCTTGCAATGAGCTCTTTAAGAAAAAAATACATTCAAAGTATGAATACAGCTCACGTGTGCCCAGTTTCAATGACAAGATATACTCTTCATTTGGTAATTTTTCTAATTTTTCAGAATTTATGCTCAACTTTGGAAGGACATAACTTTTTGTACAAAACTCCAAATTTTATGAAATACCACTCATTTTAAAGCAAAAACTGTGATATATTAGAATGTTAAGTTTCATATCCAAACTCTGTCACTTGCTTAAAATCTCGTATGGCCAAACTTTACCCTTAAATAAGTCAACTTTTACCCTTTTCATGCAAAACTTGTCAAAATAAACCATAATCATTCAAATATAATTCAGCCACATCTCACGGCATATAATAAGTAATTCTTCATAATTTACAACCCTCAAAAGTCATCAAAATAATAGCTCACAATTATTACAAAATTTTTACATAAAGTCCAAGATAATTCAATGATATTTCCCTTTCGTGGAGACACTATCTCCTTGCCCTTGACCATACCACTTGAGGGTCCTATTGGTATTGTTTAAACATAGATAGGAGTGAGATTTCATAGAAATCTCAGTAGTAAAGGAATTACAATAATAATGCCAAGCAAGCAAGGTATATTACAAACAAGTTCATAAACACTTGCTCACTTTATGCCGTGCAAGTATCATTCTAGCCCATTCAAAATCAACATGTTAATGCATATTGTCAATACCTACAATGTAACCAACCAACAAGTCAGCATCATCAAATAATTTCAAATACAACACGGCATATATTTAAGGAATCACATTATGTAACAACCAAGCAAGTTAACATTAAAATTGTAAATTCCATGCTACCTCTTTATAATCCAAAACTTTTGGCCTCTTTGGTCTCTTTGAATTTCTTCTTGTTCTCTTGCCCAATGCCTAGTAATTCATGCATAAATACATGCCATATTATCAACCATAATACATAAAATACCATTAGGTATCAAGTTAACTCTATAACCCTCTTTTCTTTGACTTTTTAACTTTAATTTTCATCTTTGTTTTGAGTAGTCTCAAGGGCCATTCATATACAATTTTTCATGTAGAATCCAAATATCAACTTGGTTTTATCAAATTCAAACTCCTCCTTGTCATAATAAGCTTGGCTGAATAGTAGGTGATCTAGGGTTAGAATTTTCATTTTTGATTCTAATGCTTTCAAATACTTTTTCTTGGTATATTCTCACACAAAAATACATTTTAAACTCATTGGAATCATCAAATTAAAATAAAACACTTTCTAACCCCATGAACTAAGCTTGGCTGAATTATTACAACAATTAGGGAACTTGGAGTTTCTACTAAAAATCAATCCAAACATCAACCAAGCAAGTTAATCCAAGTTCTAATTCATGGTTTATATCCTTCTCTAATAACTCTTCAATATTTCAAAAATTGGACAGCATGATGCCTTGGGATTTTGTCATCAAATTCCACTTGAAACAAGTTAGAAACATAATCAAATTAAAGCTTTAACATAACTTGATTGATCCTTGATTCTTGGTTGATAAATCTTGGCTAAAACCTACAGGTTCTTGGCTCTAAAAACTCAATTTTTTTACAGCAAAACCTCCCCCCTTTAAGTGCCCAAAATAACCAAAATTAAAGGTATAAGAAGGGGTATTTATAGAGTGAATTTTGGTCTCCCCTTGCCTCTAAGTGTCCCTTGAAAATATGGGGTGTTAAGGCTATGTGTCCACCTTAATAAGCTGCAGAAAATTAGGAGTGTATAAGTGTCCCATGTGCTATTATGATTTGGATAAAATCATGTGTTAATTTGCATTATTTTATTCCATAATCATGTGGACCACTTGGGCCACAAATTTACTATTTATTTCTAGTCTAAAATAATGTCTAATGGGTTGGAGAAAGAAGGAAGGAGTATTACCTTCCATCTCTAAACCTTTTTCCCACCAGATTTTGTCGTATTGGCTAAAATTTCTATCTAATTTCCAGTCATATCTTTGGACCTCCAAAAATTTGTTTCTACCCATCTAAAATCATATTTTAATATATGAAAGTCCATTAAATTTTTCTAGAATTTACCTCAACCTCTAATTATATGTATTGAATTTTCTCTAAAATCAGGCTTTACCAATAAAATTTCAGGAATAAATATTTTAAAATTAATCCTTTCACTTTCAAGGCCTGAAATAATTTCATAAACTTATATAAATCCTTAAATAATTTTTAAATAAATCCTCAAATAATTTTTTCTTTTTTTTTTAATTATTGAAGCCTCTACATATTTAAAATAATTGTTTCCAGCTAATTTTTTACTATTTTTCTTTAAAAACCTCTATTTGCAGAAAATCCTGTAATAAATTATTTTCATGTTATTTCCACTTCGAATGCCTCAAATATAGTTCCAAACCTCTAATTTACCTTTTTAGTATTTTTTTAAAAATTTTCCAAAATTTTTCTCTAATTTTCCCATTTTGCCCTTCTTGGACCGATAATTTCAAAAATATCAGTCCAAATAAGAGTCAAATCTCAACTCAAAAGTAGTTTCAACTCTGAGTTTATTTTACTACTTGACCCTCTGTCTAATTTATTATTCGCATTCTTAGGGTTAAAATTAGTGGAATGTGACACAAAGCAAGAGAAAATCATCAAGCTTCAATCAAGGATTCATTAAGGTATGTTCAAGCTTGATTTTGGTTAGGTTTAAGCGTTGTTTTGGCTAAAGTTTTATGATAAAATCTTAAGCTATCATGCTGCCAAAATTTTGGTTAATATGAGAAAGGATTAAGGAAGGATAGAAACCTTGAATATGAGCTTGGAATGGTGTGTTTGATTGATGTTTGAATTGAATTTTGAAAGAAATCCTAAGTTAGGACATTAAGGGGTCTATTCGGCCAACCTTAGTTCTTGAGGTTGGAAATTATTTCAATATGATTTGATGATTGCAAGAGGTTAAAAAGATGATTTTATGTAGGGAAACACTAAGGAAAAGTATTTAAAATTTTTGGAATCAAAAAATGGAAATTAAGGACCCTTAACACACCCTATTTGGCCAACATGAGTTAAGGGGGAAGGAGTGTTATTTTGTTAAATCTGAATTAATATTTGGATTTGACATGAAAAATTGTGTAGGAATGACCCAAGAGATTGGTTGAAACAAAGAGGAAACAATAATGTTACAAATCAAGGAAAAAAGGGGTTTATATGAATATGTTATTGAGCAATAGCGTTTATACTTTGAATTATTAGTAATATAGAATGTGTTTATGCTTAGAATGATAGGCATTGTGCAAGAAAATAGGGAGGGTTACTAAATACTTGAGGAGGCCGAAATACATCTCTAAGCAAGAGGTAGCATTAAACTCATAGTTTAATTGCTATCTTGCTTGTTTGAATGTGCGAGTATTACTTGTTTCATGTTGCCATGATGTGATTGAGCAAACTATGTCATTATGCGTGAATTTCTATGTATAATATGCCTTGGCCATGTGCAATGTGAAATGGCTTAATGATATAATGTGTGGCTTTCTTTTCATGGCAATGAAGTGCAAATGAAATGTTGCATGATAATTCTAATTTCATGGTAACATGTCAAATTTTTGCATAACATGATTAGCATGATAATTATGATTCATTTCTACTGAGATTTCCTATAAAATCTCATTCCTTTATATTTAAATATTCACTAACTAGGGGTTAGACCAAGCAAGGAGAAAGACAAGGAGATTATCTTGGGAGAAAATTGATTTCTATGCCTTTTGGAAGAATATATTGTAATTATATATGAATTATTTTAGATTATTGTAATGATGATCCAAGATATTATGCATGCGAATATTTGATTATGGAATCATGTTTAAACATGTGATATGTGAATGAAATAGTCCTATGGTAGTAAAAGAGAAGAAAAGTCAAGAAAAAGCTTAAAAAGAGGATAAAATAACCCTAATAATATCTCATTTTTACTCCAACATGATTTTGGTCAATTAATTGAGATTTTGGCTGAAACTTGACAAACTGATAGATTATATTTTTAGCTTTAAAATAAGTGGTATTTCATCAAATTTGGAGTTTTGTACAAAAAGTTATGCCCATCCAAAGTTAAGTATAAATTCTAAAAAATTGGAAATTTATCACATGAACAGTACCATTTTGCGTTAATTATGGGATTGATTGATAAGGGATGGATACTAGTGAGTATTTTTCCTCTGAAAATCATATTAAGAGCTTCAAATGGAATTTAGAACCACCTCATTTTGATTTTTCTAGAATCAGTTATGATTTTTCAAAGTTTAGCCTTAGTTAGGGTTATATGAATAGTAACCCGAATTTAATGAATTTTAAATTTTTCTAATCTAAAGCTATAAGAAATGGTTCAAAATGACTCCATTTGAGATATAATGTGGTCTAAAAAGAAGGTGTGACAGTGATGATTTGAATTGCAAGTATCCAGAGGAGCATTTGAGGTTTAGATCTAGAAAATACTTGAAGAGTAAAGTTCAATATATGCTTTCTTTGGAGTTCGCCGCAATGAACACGGCATAACAGATGTTGTTCGTCTCGTCAGTTTTAAACCAGATGCAAATTTAGAGCTCAATTCAACCCAAATGTGACTCTACATTTATTTCAAGAATCAAGTCAACTAGTGTTGCAAAGCATTTAGTTGGGACTTATGGTTACTAGATCATGTCAATGAAAGAACTCAACCAATTCCAAAGATTTCAAGTGTGGGACTTGGTACCTTGACCAACTACCCATCCGATTATTGCCACCACAAGGGTATTCAAGAATAAGCTTAATGAACTTGCTATCATTATGAAAAACAAAGCAAAGCTTGTGGTTAAAGGATATGATTAAGAGGAAGAAATAGGCTAAGAAGAACCTCTGCACCAGTTGCAAGATTGGAAGCTATACGACTACTATTTGCCTATGCTTGCATCATGGATAGTTATATTAGATAGATGTAGAAAGTTCTCTTTTGAATGGTTTCATCATAGAAGAGATGCATGTTGAACGACCTCTAAGCTTCGATGATGAAACAAAACCATATCATGTCTACAAGTTGAAGAAGGCTCTCCATGGCCATAAACAAGCTCCTAAAGCTTAGTGTGAACATTTAAGTAATTTTCTAATTTAGCAAGGCTTTACCCCAGGCAAAGTAAATGCTATACTACTTATTTGGAAGCATGATAATAATTTTTTAATTATACAAATAATGTCAATGATATTATTTTTAGTGCTACTAATTATGATTTTGCCAAGAGTTTGCTAACACTAAAAAAACTAGCGTTTTGCAGCAATTTAAAATAACCACTACTAAATTGCACATTTGCAGCGGTTTGGTGAGACCAGCTCCTAATGTGCAATAGTTTGACCATCAGCTTCATGTTAGCAGCAATTTTGTAAAACTAGCTACTAAGGTGTTTCTGTCTTTCTCTAACCTGGCTCAAGAAATTGGCTTGATGTTGAATGTGAATTATGTTAAGAGGGACCATCAGCATTTACAACCACCAAAGAAATGCTCTCATGACATAATCAACTCTTCTCTTCTTCCAAACACAATACACATCTACTTTCAGGGTGTCTGCACAAAGCAAGAATCACAAAACTAAAATATGTAACATCAATCTTCTTAGAAGCATCTTCGTGATTCTCGAATCAATGTAGTTCTTTCTGAACATGCTTATTTCCCTCTTGAGAAGAATGAAGGTGATCACTTTCCAAGATAAGTGCAAATAATGAATACTTGCAAGTGATATTAACGCATCTCCCCAAGTCAAAGAAGCTTGAGAAAGTTATCCGTGAGAGACGTAAGAGGAAGCGAATTTCATCGTGTGAGGTATTTATTGATCTGTTCCCCCTCTTAAGAAGGTGTGCTTGTTAATAATTCGGATTAGATCAAGGAAAACTTCACAAAAATTCTTTCTCTTTTGATTATCTCTCTTACAAAATTTCTCGAGCAGAGAAAATTTTTCATGAAATATCAATCTCTCTCAATTTAAAGGAGAAAGCCTTAGACTCAAATCTCCAATTTCCCACAAGCTAGACATGAATTGAAGTTTCTTTATGATTGCAAAGCTAGTTTTTGGGCATAACAAGGAAAAGTGATATGGTATGCTAAGAGGGAGAGAAATACTAAATACTTTCATACTATAGTCAATGGAAGAGGAACTGTAAATTATATCCTTTATCTCTAAAAGCATGATAGTAGCTGGGCTTCAAAAGAAACAAAATTAGTGGATATGACCCTTGGATATTTTCAGGATATATACCAAAGACTAGAACCCAAGTCCAGTTGGTCAATTCTTTCTAGTTTCAAAATATCCCTACTTCCACGTACTGTCTTGACTTCAGAACATGAGATTCTCCTCAAGCCTATCTCTATAATTGAAGTTAAAGATGCAATCTTCAATCTTCTAAAAGATAGTACCCTTGGCCAAGATGGTTTTAATGCTTGATTTTTCCAAAATTATTAGGATGTCATCTAAGAAGATATCTATGGCTTTGTCGTTCATGCCTAGAATTCTGAGCATTTTCTTTCCAGCTTGAAGAAAACTCATTATTTTGATCCCTAAAAATGAGAAACTTCAAGCTTTTAAAGATTTTTGGCCTATCAGTCTTTACAATATAATCTGCAAAATCTTCTTCAAGGTTCTTAGTAATAGACTTAAAGGCACCCTAGACAAACTTATTGCTCCTAATCAGTGTGCCTTTCTTAAAGGTGGTCCCATATCTGACACTATTTTACTAATAGTAGATTTAATGTCTCAAATTCAGGGATCTTGAGCTGGAAGGAAAAAGCTAGCAGCTATTAAGGTGGATTTCTCTAAGGCCTTTAATAAATTGTCCTAGAGTTTTGTTGAGGCTATTACGAGGAAAATAAACTTTATAAATAAGCTCATAAGAATAATTATCAATTGCGTCTCTATATGTTCAAATCAATGGTAGTCTTTCCCTAATTATCATTCTAAGCTGAGGAATTAGGCAGGGCGATCCTTTATCTCCTTATTTCTATATTCTTTCTTGCTTGGTGGTTGAACTTCAAAGTTTTGGGCATTAGAGAGGGATCACAATTTGCCAACAAGCCTTACCAATAATTCATCTTCTCTATGCTGATGATTCAATTTGTTTCCTAGAATGTAATACGTTGTACTTTTGTTTAGCCAGGTTAGTTTTGACCATGCATGGACTGTGGTCTAGTCAAGAATGTAATAAAAGAAATATTTTATTGTTTTTAGTCCTAATGTCTCTCATGCAGATAAGGTGAAATTTTCTAAACTGTTAGGCTTCCATTTCAATTCACACCTCGGCAAATATTTGGGTACATGGGTAGATTTTGGGAGGAGCAAGTACACTATTTATCAATAGCTTCTATGTTCAGTGGAGAAAAGAATTAGTACTTGGCAGTCTCAACTTCTTTCACAAGCCTCTCGTTTAAACTTAATCAAGTCAGTTTTGGCTTCAATAAATATTCATGTTTGATCTTGCATTAAAATTCCTATCTCAGTTTGTGAAAGAATTGACCCTCTGCATGCCAATTGTTTCTGGGGTTCGGTTGATGATAAAAGAAAGCCTTACCAATAATTCATCTTCTCTATGTTGATGATTCAATTTGTTTCTTAGAATGTAATACTTTGTACTTTTGTTCAGCCAGGTTAATTTTGACCATGCATGGACTGTGGTCTAGTCTAGAATGTAATAAAAGAAATATTTTATTGTTTTTAGTCCTAATGTCTCTCATGCAGATAAGCTGAAAATTTCTAAACTGTTAGGCTTCCATTTCAACTCATACCTCGGCAAATATTTGGGTACATGGGTAGATTTTGGGAGAAGCAAGTCTACTATTTATCAATATCTTCTAAGTTCAGTGGAGAAAGAATTAGTACTTGGCAGTCTCAACTTCTTTCACAAGCCTCTTTTAAACTTAATCAAGTCAGTTTTGGCTTCAGTAAATATTCATGTTTTATCTTGCATTAAAATTCTATCTCAATTTGTGAAAGAATTAACCCTCTGCATGCCAATTGTTTCTAGGGTTCGGTTGATGACAAAAGAAAGCTGCATCTAATAGCTAGAAACAAGTTATCTTAACCAATAGATAAAGGTGGTTTAGGGCCATGGCCAGCAAAAATTGTTAATAGAGCCTTCCTTGCAAAACAAGCTTGGAGAGTCATTTCTTCGTAGGACTCTTCTTTGCTGGCTACCACTTTAAAGCTAAGTATATTGATTTAGCAGGCTCACGAATAATTAAGCTTCCTTGCAATTCATCTTGGTTGTGCAAAGGAATAGCAAACTATGCTGACATTATTGTTGGGAAACTTAAGTGGAAAATTGGTAATGGAATGAGAGTCCTTATTAACCTCTATTTATGGTGGCCTATGTAGTAGGAACTAGCTCAAAGCTTGAGCATCAATTATGTCAAATCTATTATTGCATACTCCTTCCTTATGGAATCATATTTCATGGAATTCTGCCCTTATTATGAGGGCTTATCCCAGTGATATTGCTCATTCAATCCTTGAATTACATGTTTTCATTTTAAATTCCCCTAGTCAACTTGTCTCGTCTAATAATAATTCTAGAATATTCAAGTAAGAGATGGCACACATCAACTTTGGCAAGAGAAACCAAATCTAACAAGCATGGATGATTACTGGAACTTTGGAAAATATAGCTTCCTCTTAAACAATTCTGTTTACTTGCAAGTCATTACGTAAAGCTTTGCCTTCTCTTGATATGCTTCAACTATAACATCTTAGTGCCTTAGGCCTTTGCCCATTTGCTGTGAAGAAGAAGAATCCTTGTTACATATTTTTCTTAATTACCCTTTCTTTAGGGCTATTTAGTTTGGGCTATTATATGTCAATTTCTTTTGATGATTTTAGGTCTTGGATTAGGACTACTTTGCTCAGTCTATGTCAAGATAGCCATCTTGAAATTGCTTATCAGATTATATGTCTTCTCAACTTGATCTGGAAGAATCATAATGATGTGCTCCATTGAGGGGAAAAATCCTCACCTCATTCATTGTTTCATGAAATTTACAAAACATGCTCAATCTACAGGGTAGCGCACTTGGGTTTGCAAAATGATATGTCCCCCCATCAGAAACTCCCTTGAAACCTAGAGCAATTAAATTTTCATCACGATGGCTAGAACGTTATCTGTTTAGATTTGAAAGCCAAAGGCATTACTTCTGTCATGGTGTGATTTGTCATGAGGGCAAATGTTTAAAAATATTTATTTGGAGAAACATAGGGCTAGCAGGATTGGATTTTCATAGAAAAGTCCAAAGGGTTCTCTTTTCTACATTACTTCTATGGGCTTAATGGATAGATAGTCGAAACCTCCTCTTTCTTATGGATTCATAAAAATACCAAAGTTGGAATTATGACCCTCAACCATCACTTAGCAGGAGAATCTTTCTCTTATATTTTAGTGTTCTTTTTTTAACGTTGATGTTATTACTAAAGATTGTTATATTAGGTTTAATTCTTCTATTATAGGTTGCTTACTTACTGTAAGTTGTAACTTTTTGTATTTTTCATACACATCATTTTTTGTGTTTCAAAAAAAAAATTCATAGCTCAGATAACAACACGTAGTGTGTCGCGTCCTACCAATTTTAACTCTGGGAATGTTAATAATAAAATAGACAGAAGATCAAGTGATAAAGTAGACTCAGAGCCGGAACAACTTTTGAGTTGAGATTTGACTCTTGTCTAGACTGATATTTTTGAAATTATTGGTCTATGAAGGGCAAAATAGAAAAATTTGAAGAAAATTCCAAAAAATTCCTAAAAAATGATAAAAAGGTAAATTAGAGGATTTGGATCCCTATTTGAGGCCTTGGAGGTGGAAATGGCATAAAAATAAATTATTGTAGAATTTTCTGTAAACAGAGGTTTTTCCAAAAAAAATAGTGAAAAATTAGCCAGAAACAATTATTTTAAATATGTAGATGCCTCAATAATTCTATAAAAATATATGAAAAAATTATTTGAGGATTTATAAAATTATTTTCAGTCCCTGGAGGTGAAAGGATAAATTTTAGAATATTTATTATTGAAATCTTATTAGTAAAGCCTGATTTCAGAGAAAATTCAAAATAAATAGTTAAAAGTTGAGATAAATTATATAAAAATCCAAGGGACCTTCCTATATTAAAATATGATTTTAGATGAGAATAAATAAATTTTTGAAATTTGAGAAATATTATTAAAAATTAACAGAAATTTTAGCAGATACGGCAAAATCGGGTGAAAAAATGTTTCGAGACACAAGGTGATATTCCTTCCTTTATTCTCTAGTCCATTGGACATCACTTTGGGCTAGAAATAAACATAAATTTGTGACCCAAGTGGTACACATGATTATAGACTGAAATAATACAAATATCACATGATTTTATCCTAAACATTATTACACAAGGGGCACTTGTACACTCCCAAATTTCTGCAGCATTTTAAGGTGTACACATGGCCTCTCTGTCTAGATTTTTAAGGGACACTTGGAGGCTAATGGGGACCAAAATTCACTCTATAAATACCCTCTCTTATACCTTCAAATTTTGGTTGTTTTAGACATCTATAGGGGGCAGGTTTCGCTACAAAAAAAGTTGAGTTTTGGGAGCAAAGAACATGCAGGTTTAAGCCAAAAATTATCGAGTAAGAATAAAGGATCAATCAAGGTATGTTTAGGCTTTAATTTGGCTATGTTTCTAGCTTGTTTCAAGGGGAATTTGGTGACAAAATTCCAAGGTATTATGTTGTCTAATTTTTGAATTGATGAGGAATGATTAGGGAAGGATAGAAACCATGAATTAGAGCTTGGAATAGCTTGTTTGGTTGATGTTTGAATTGATTTTTGAAAGAAACTCCAAGTTCTCTAATTATGTGACAATTCATCCAGGCTTGGTTCATGGGATTAGAAATTGTTGTAGTGTAATTTGATGATTTGAATGATTTGAGAATGTGTTTTTGTGTGGGAATATATCAAGGAAAAAGTATTTGAAAGTAGTGGAATCAAAAATGAAAATTCGAACCCTAAACTGAGTTATGTTAGGGTGGATTTTGATTTTGATAAAACTAAGCTGGTATTTAGATTGTACACAAAAAATTATGTAGGAATGGCCATTGGAACTTGTCAAAATAAAGATGAAAATTAAAGTCAATAAGTCAAAGAAAAGAGAGCTATAGAGTTATCTTTATCCTTAACAGTATTTTATGTGTTATGGCTAATAATATGACATGTGTTTAAGCATGGATTGATGAGGAAACAAAGGGATCAAAGAGGCCAAAAGTCTTGGATTAGAAAGAGGTAGTATGAAATTTACACTTTTAATGTTAACTTGATTGGTTGTTATATAATATGATTCTTTGAATATATGCCATGTTGTATTTGAAATTATTTGATGATGATGACATGTTGGTTAGTTGCATTGTACACCCTAGCAATATGCATTAATATGTTGATTTTGAATGGATTGGAATGATATTTGCATGGCATAAAATGAGTAAATGTTTATGAACTTGTTTGTAATATATCTTGCTTGTTTGACATTATTATTGTAATTCCTTTGCTACTGAGATTTCTATGAAATCTCATTGCTCTTTATGTTTAAACAACAACAATAGGACCCTTAAGTGGTATGGCTAAGGGCAAGGAAGTGGTAGCTCCATGGAGAATGATTTCATGGAATTATTTTGAACATTATGTATAAGCTTTGAAATGTTTATGGATTTGTTTTTGAATGATTTTAAGGGTTGTAATTTATGGAGAATTACTTGTTATATGCTATGATATGTGGCTGAATTATATTTGGAATGGTTATGGTTTATTTTGGCAAGTTTTGCATAAAAATGAAGAAAATTGACCAAATTAAGGGCAAAATTTGATCATATTTTTAGCTTTAAAATGGAGTTTAGATCTAAAACTTAACAGTATAATAGATCATATTTTTAGCTTTAAAATGAGTGGTATCTCATGAAATTTAGAATTTTGTACAAAAAGTTATGCCCTTTCAAAGTTGGGCATAAATCCTGAAAAATTGGGAAAATGACCATATGAATAGTATATCTTGTCGTTAAAATTGGGCAAACATGAGCTGGATTCATACTATGAACATATTTTTTCCTTGAAGAGCTCATTGCAAGCTTCAAGTAGGACTTGGAACCATATCATTTCAATTTTTCTAGAATTAGTTATGATTTTTCAAAATTTGAAGAAATTAAATTTACAATGGATAGTAATCTGAGAAAATAAATTTGAATGTTCACAATTCTCCAACTTAATGACTTGAAAGATGGTTATAAATGCTTCCATTTGATGTAAAATTAGATAATAAGGTAAAGTGTGACACAGTGGTTCATCAAATCGCTACGAAAGTTACAACATTTGTCGCGGACAGAACCACTAAAGATAGGTGCCCCTATATTTAAGGGGCTGCTATATGGACTCGTACATCTTATTGGTGTTTTGACAATTTCTTCCTCTCCCACCATGTTTTCTACATCGACCTCCATCTCTCTAGCTCTCTCCTTCTCTTCATATCAGTATTTCTTAATGTTAACTGATGAATACTTATTTTATTTTTTATTTAGTTGTTATTTAAACATGTATTCGACTGAGGCTGCATAGCTGTTTTTTTTTGTGTGGAATTTTTGGGTAGTTTGTACTTTTTCATGATAATTTGTTATTTGTTTATGGAAGCAGTAATCGTTATATTGGTTGTTAATTACAAATCAAATTACTAATGTAATAGTTAGCATTGATTGTTATATAATTTATATGTTTTATTTATTTGTTATATATTTATTTAAATGTTAATTGTTTATATGTTTGATTTCATATAGATATAATAGTTTATAACTGTTTATAAACATTTATATATTTATTTGTTAATTGTTTATAATTGTCGATATAATATTTTCTATTTAAATTAAATAGTTGATAAAATTTTTATAAACGTCTAATTATTTTAGTATTGATTTTCATAATTATGCAAGTTTTTATAAACAACTGCATAATTATTGATATAAGGTTAGTTATGCACTTATACTTTGTACTTTATGTATTGATTTGTATAGTTACGATGTTTGTTAACAATGATTTCTTTTTTAATGATTTCTATTTATGTAATTAGTTTATTAAATATTTTGTTTATGTAATTATAATCATGTCCTGACGTCACCAAAAGGTGCTTATGGAATAGTCAGAGCTGTCTCATCGAGCTTGACTTTGTGATGAGGACCCTTCGTCACCCCATAGTGAGGAGAATGAAGAAGAGAGTACAGATATTAATTTAAATTTTAGATGGCTTAAACATTAAGGTGTTATGACAGGTAGAGAGTTTTATTGATTTTATTGATGAAGTTGTAGAGAGGGAGAGGAATGTCCCTCGTCATTCTCCTAGTTATGGGAGAGGATTTCTCATCCAGATACAACATATGTAGAATTTTTCAAAATTTCAAGTATTTTTTATTTATTCAATTGTTTTTAATTTTGCAAACCTAGATGAACATATATGTGAGGCTACGTTGCTCATGCGATAAGTATATGTGTTACCAGCAAACCATCATGCAATTGTTGACTAGGGGCTTGTTTGGATTGACTTATAAGTAGCTTTTCAAACATGATTTACAGAATACAAGGTAAGCAAGTGAGGAGAGTTTTGTCTTGGCTGAAGTGAACTTCCTTAAAAATCCGTTTTGAACGAAGCTCCAAACAAACCCAAAGATGACAAGAAAGGTTAGTTAATTAGCCCTGGTGGCATTGTTTTTAACCAATATCTTTTGGAGTCAGGACACAATTTTATTAATTTCCTCGTATACTATGACAATTGGCATAGGATGGACAAAGAGAGGAAAGACTTTATTTGAAAAAATATTGTAAAGATAAATAATGTGATCTTCTTAATTTTTTGTAATGTTCAAATTTTATATTTTGCGAGTCACAAGTTTAGTGAATAAAAGAGCTTTAAGAATTTAAATAAATGTAAATTTTGTTTTATTTTGATGTTATAATATAGATTTGTTGTGATAGATGGCCATAAGAACTATGCCTTGCCGAAGATGGGTGATGCATGGAAGAATTCTAGAGGGCAGTTGTTTAATGCCAAAAATAGAGACAGGACAAAGCTAATAGGTGAGGTGATGAGGAATATGCCAAAAAATCCTGGCTACTGATTTGGCAAAAATTCGTGTACTTTAGGAGATCACCTTAGCAGTTAGTGATTTGTAAATTTGTTTTTATTTTTGTATTAATATGTATAAAATTAAAAATACTCGTTTTACTTATTTTGTATATTATGCATATGTTTCCTTAGAGGAATAGGAGGAGCTAGGCATGCCAACAGACCCTCTATAGCAATGAATCAAAGACTTTTGTTATGACGATAAGTGAGATGAAGAGTGCCAATGTTTTTAATGTCATTATATTTTATGAACAATCAATTCTTATGTTACAATTATAATATAATTGTTTGTATAATTATGTAGGAAGCACTAGCTAGGAGGGAAGGGAGGCAAATAGATTTTGATCATAACTGACATTACAGCTTGTCGCTCTTCGAGCGGAGGGCTGGATCTAAAGAAGGCTTCTCTTGTGTGAGACAAGAAAGACGACCTCGAGACTGACAGGGCAACCTGTCTTCTTTCTTATTATTTTATTTTATAAGTATAATAGCAGTCGTGAGATTAGGCTGACGTAACGGCTTCCGCTAAGATACTCCTCATTTCTAATAGCCTGCCCCGAATGCAACGGAAACTGACTAGCTAAGGGACGACACTCCCACCATGCAAGATGCTAGGGACCTTATTATAAGTAACTGATAATATTTTTTATTATTTGTGAATTAGTATTTTAATTACTATTACTAATGTATTTTAATCTATTTTGATAGGACGTAATTAAGCAACACCAAACTGAATTTTGCAAGTCATAGGGTTCAGTAGATGAAACAACTTCCCTCAAGATGGCTATCAATTGACCTATTCATCCTTGTCAAGTTCATGACCTTGTTTTTAGTGCCAAGCCTAGAAGAAGGATTTATGGTAGGAGTAGGGGTGAGGTTTCATCATCCCAATCTCCATCTATCACATCACAAGCGGTGAACTCAAATGTATGTGATGCTTTTGACCTGCAACAGGTGAGGAAGCAAGTCCAATAAGAGATACCGGAGGAGATAGATGATTAGGGGGTGTTTGGATTCTTACATAAGTGTTTTTCACAAATCGAGACAAACTCCTCCACATATTTGCTTCATATACCGTAAAATTACTCCTAAAACCATGGTTTGGTTTCTATCCAAATACCCCCTAAATTCAAAATTCAAAAGCCCAATTAGAGTCCAATATGGCTTAGGTTGCTACCCAAATATTCCAGAAGATGTTTTCTTTATATAGCCCTGGTGACTATATGCCACATGTCTAAATGCCTCTTATAGATGCTTCATTTGAATCCCCACCTTCTCCCTCATTTTTGTTAGGATTAAGGTTTTAATGATAACAAAGTGAGTACTTTGTGTTTCAGTATATTGATCGATCATCTGATCGATCAAGGTTTCATTGATAAGTTGATAGATAATATCTTTAATTAAGTAAACTCAGCAGAAACTTTGATCGATAACGTGTTAGATAATGTGTTGATCGATCATTTTATTGATCATTCTTAACTTAGTCGTATATGAAAATCTGGAATAAATTATCGATCACTTGATCGATAATCAGGATGATCGAATATTGGGATACAAATTTGATAGGTATTTATCGATCACATGATCGATAAACTGATTATCGATGAGAAGACAGATAAATGGTAATGCGCTTTACTCATTCTATGTTTTGCTTTTTATCGATCACATTATCAATTAGCCATTTATCGATAATATGATTGAATATTGCCTCATAACTTTACGTGTAGGTATTTATTTCAGTGGCTTATCGATCACCTGATCGATCAGAAAATTATCGATCACATGATGGATAATTAGCATATCTTTGTTAGATCATGGCTCTTCGATCATTGGATCGATAATCTGATTATCGATAATATTATTGATAAACACACTTCATGTTTACCTTGCTTTCACATAACATGATCGATAAATCAGCTCTTTGGTTTTACAAGGATAAATCTCTTTATCGATAACATTATCGATCACATATTCAATCAACTTACATAGCCTATGTTTTCACAAAATATACTTTTACTTATTGTTTATCGATAAGGTTATCCATCATCTATTTATCGATAAAGTGTTTGGAAATTAGTGATTCAAAAGTCATTTCTATAACACTCTGTTTATCGATAACCTGATCGATCAATAAGTGTTCGATCACTTGTTCGATCATGAGCCGATTTCAGTTTAAACTTTAACTAGTCTCGATGTTTCTCAAAATTTATCATCTATTTCATTCGAGCTTTTCTCAGCCTTCATAAATATCTTAATTTACTATTTTCAAAGAGTTTCAAAATCAAATATGACCTTGATCTTCCTTTTCTATGTATCACAGTATGATGTCACTATTTCCTTTTATCGATCACTTGATCGGTAAACCATTGATCCATCACTTGATCGATAATCTTACTTATCTGTTTCAAAAGCTTTCACCCAGAATAATCGATAACCTGATCAATCAAGTTATAATTGAACATCACTTCGATCAAGCACGTTCAGTTATTACCCAACGCATCTAACAACTGATTGATTCCAACCATAAACTATGAATATTCGTTTTATCGTTTGTTCGGTTCTACTTTTGATCTTATTCTACAGAGAAATACTTATTGAATTCATGTATTTTTGCAGATTACGAAGAAAATCCCAACGACTCTCCAACAGTTGTCCAAGTAGCCTGTAACCTGCCTTGTCAAAAGCATTAATGGCAAAAATCGTTGCAACTAGAAAAACACGCAACCAGACTCTCAACGGCTAGAAGCTCTTCTGTCTAATGATTACTAAACGACCTCAACTATAAAAGGCGCGAAGAAGCATTAAATGAACAGATTGAATATGCGAGCTACCCTCTATTGATTTTTACTGTTGCATTCAATACTCTGTTCTTCCATAACACCAAGCGTCAGTGATTATCATTTATTCACTCTGTAAGAGAGTTTACTTATTATCCATTAATCACGTTTGTGTGATACTCAAGGGTGTGGACTCTTGAGTGGGTCTATAACCTTATGGGAAGTAAGGGGGAGTGACTGAGAGTTTCAATTACTGTACTGAGGCGCCAAGAGCCCGGTCAATCTTGGAACATAGTGAAATACTCAGAGGTGTTCTGAGAACTGGACGTAGGTCAAGTGGTTGAGACCGAACCAGTATAAATCTTGTGTCTTCCTCTCTACGGTGAAGTCATTCTAAACTAACACTCTGTTTCCAATAGTTCTTAGTTTTAATTTCGCAAACTTTTATAACTCACCCAATTCACCCCCTCTTGGGTGAGATTGCCACTAACATTTAGTATCAAAGCAGGTCTCTTCAGTAAAGACTTAACAGTCCAAAGAGAGATCCCATGGCAGTATTCGGAGACAACATGCTACCTGAAGGGTGTTCAACATTCAAACCGCCAGGTTTCAATGGTGAAAACTATACCTTCTGGAAGATGAGGATGAAAATCTTCATCAAGGCGACTGAGTATGGATTATGGGACGTGATAGAGCATGGTAACTACGTCCCTATGAAAACCGTAGACAGACAGGAAGTACGTAAGAGTCCCAACGAGTTTGATGAAGAAGACAAAAAGTTGGTGACCCTAAACGACAAAGCCATCAACATACTTACCTGTGCACTGAGCCAATAAGAATACTTCTGAATTTCCAGTCTAGAAACCACAAAAGAAATGTGGGAAGTACTGGAGATAGCTCACTGGGACCACCAGTGTAAAACAGAGTAGAATCAATACTCTCACCACAGAATTCAAGTTATTCAGAATGAAGGATGGAGAGAGTGTCCGAGACATGGAAGTCAGATTCTCGCATCTCATAAATCATCTCATGGCACTTGGAAAGAAGTATAGCCAGGAGGACCAAGTGAGAAAAATTTTAAGTGGTCTCACAAAAGAATGGGAGCCGAAGGTAACAGCAATTGAAGAAACAAAGGGAGAATCAATTCGCTCTGTTGCAGTACTATTTGGAAGCCTTGCAGAATATGAGAGCAAGCAAAGATACAAAAGGAGATGAACGAGAAGAACTGCAAAAGTATCGCTCTTAAAACTCAAGAGAGCGAAGATGACAATGAAGAAGACCTAAATGGGTCTTATCATCAGAAGATTCAAGAAATTCTACAAGAGTAGAGTTGGAAGGAAGTTCTAGTCAAAACGTAGAATCTCAACATCTCAGAATGAGTCAAAAGAACTGATCATCTACTTCGAATGCAAGAAACCAGGACACATCAAAGCATAGTTCCCCAACTATCCAAGATGAAGGACAAAGAAAAGAAGAAAGAAAGATTTAGAAAGAAGAGAGCCTTTGTCACATCAATCTGGGGCGATAGCTCTTCAGAAGAAGAAGAAAAAAGTGATGATGAAGAAACCGCCAACATCTGTCTCGTGGCTCAGGAAGATGAAGAATCAGAGATAGATGAGGTAATCACTTCTGAACCCTCTTATGATGAATTACAGTTTGAATACAATGCATTACATTTGGAATTAGTAAGAATTGCAAAGGAGTTGGTAAGCTCTAAGAAAAGAATAAAGTTCCTGGAAGAACAGCAAACGAAGCCTGAAGACAACGTATGGAATGTGAAAAGAACAGAAAGAAGGCCGAGGATCTCACAAAAACCTTAGAAAAATTCACTAAGGGTAGTGAAATGCTCAAAGTAATTTTGAGAGCTCAATGGTGTTCGATGGATAAAGCCGGAATAGGATATGATCCTGTTCAGGATAAGTCGAAGGGAAAGAAGAAGAGTAGTGGTCGATCGTATCTTACATTCTTTAGAAATACTATTCATTCCTCTAATCCATTTGCACTTTGCTCTTATTGCAATTGTAAAGGTCATACAACCTCTTCTTGTTATCACAAGAAGAAAGGAATTTACGGGACATTAAAATAGGTGCCCAAAGGTACTTATGTGCCTAGGACAACTCATACTAACCAAAAAGGACCCAAGAAGGTATGGGTACCTAAAACATGATTGTGTTTTTTGCAGGTATGCCTCAAAGCATCCAAAACGAACAAATAGTACATCGACAGTGGATGCTCTAGACACATGACGGGTGATACTGAGAAGTTCACATCACTCAAACCAAAAGACGGAGGCAAAGTAAGTTTTGGTGGCAATCAATCTGGAAGAATTGCTAGAATCGGAGAGATAGGAAGTAACAAAGGAATGAAGGTTGAAGATGTGTACTATGTGGAAGGTCTGTGTCACAATCTACTCAGCATCAGTCAGAGTACCGACAAAAAACAACTAGGTGATCTTTGATTCCGAAGAATGCTTAGTAATAAGTAAAGATGATCTGCCATTAAAGAAAGAAGAGTTGAATATAAAGCTAAGAGCTCCAAGGGATAGTAACTGTTATACACTTCAAATTGATTCTAAATCTTCTGAAAACTGTTTTATTAGTAAAAAGGAGGAAAGTTGGATTTGGCATAAACGTCTTGCACATGTTAACATGAATCAACTTTCAAAATTAACAAAAAGGGATTTGGTTTTTGGTTTACCAAAAATTCAGTATGAAGATGATATTATTTGTGATGCCTGTTAGAAGGGTAAACAAACAAAGTCTTCGTTTAAATCAAAGAAGATAGTCTCAACCAAAGGCTACTCTAAATGCTTCATATGGATTTGGTTAGTCCGTCAAGAGTGAAAAGTTTCGGTGGAAACCTGTACACTCTTGTGATAGTTGATGACTATTCAAGATTCAATTGGACTTTGTTTCTTTCCTCTAAAGATGAAACGTTTAATGCATTCATTGTTTTTGCCAAAAAGGTCCAAAATGAGAAAGGTATTTCCATTATGTCAATCAGGTCTGATCACGGAGGAGAATTTGAAAACAACGAATTCGCAGACTACTGTGACGAGCATGGAATTGATCACAATTTTTTAGTACCAAGAACTCCTCAACAAAATGATTTGTCAAACGGAAAAATAGAGTGCTCACAGAAATGGCAAGGGCAATACAAAACGAGAAAGGAGTTTCACAAGTGTTCTGGGCAGAAGCAATGAGCACGGGTTGCTACATCTCCAATAGAGCCTACATTAGAACGCTACTTGGGAAAACACTATATGAGCTATACAAAGGAAGAAAGCCTCACCTGGCTCATTTAAGGATCTTTGGGAGTAAATGCTACATTCACAACAACAACAAAGACAATCTGGGTAAATTCGATCCTAAAGCTGATAAAGGTTTATTTCTTGGTTACTCTAATCGTAGTAAAGGTTATAGGGTTTTCAACAAACATACTTTTACAATTAAAGAATCAATTCATGTTGTGTTTGTTGAAACCGAACCGATTTCAAAACCTCTAGATGATGATGCCGAGATCATTTAAAATTTTCAAAAACTAGATTTAAACAAGTCTTCAAACAAATTACCTTCAAAAGAATATTCTGAAAACAAAAATGATTTAAATGAACCTTCTTCACAAGAAAATTTAGAGCAGCTTAAGGCTTGGAGACATAACCGAGACCATCCACTGGAACAAGTCATTGGTAAAGTCGATGAAGGGCTCAAAACCCAGAGATAAGTGTTCAATGAAGTGCGCTCTCTGCATTCATATCCCATATTAAACCTACCAATGTTGACGAGGCCCTATCCGACGAATTCTGGATAGTCGCAATGCAGGAAGAGCTTAACCAATTCAAGAGAAACCAAGTTTGGGAACTGGTACCCAGACTTAATGATCATTCGGTCATATCCACCAAATAGGTATTCAAAAATAAGCTCGATGAGTCTGCACTAATTATTAGAAACAAAGCCAGATTGGTAGCTAAACGATATAATCAAGAAGAAGGCATTGATTATGAAGAAATTTATGCTCCAGTAGCTAGATTGGAGGCCATAGGGGTACTCTTAGCCTTTGTTTGCATTAAAGATTTCAAACTATATCAAATGGATGTTAAAAGTGCAGTTTTGAATGGATATATTTTAGAAGAAGTTTTTATCGAACAACCTCCTAGTTTTGAAGATTCAAACTTTCCTAATCATGTTTATAAACTAAAAAAGGCTTTATATGGTTTAAAACAAGCTCCTAGAGCTTGGTATGAATGACTTAGTAATTTTCTGATAGAAAAAGGATTTGAAATAGGCAAAGTAGATGCTACTCTTTTCATTAAAAGAAGTAGGAAAGATCTCTTGATTGTTCAAATTTATGTGGATGATATTATTTTCAAAGCTACTAATGAATATCTTTATCAAGAATTTGTTAAGCTAATGCAGGGAGAGTTCGAAATGTCGATGATGGGAGAGCTAGATTTCTTTCTGGGATTACAAATCAAGCAGAAGAGAAATGGCATATTTATATCCCAGACGAAGTATCTGAAGGAGTTACTAAAGAAATATGGATTAGAAAATGCCAAAAGTGTAAAAACTCCGATGAGCTCAACCATCTTGCTAGATGCAGACGAAAACGGCAAGGACGTGAATCTGACTAGATATAGAGGAATGATTGGTTCATTACTATATCTCATTGCTAGTAGACTAGATATTCAATTCAGTGTGGGAATGTGCGCAAGATATCAATCAGCTCCAAAAGAGTCACATGAAGAAGCCGTCAAGAGAATTCTCAGATACCTTGTCGGAACTCAAAATTTGAGAATCTAGTATCCAAAGAAGGGAGCAAAATATCTAATGGGATACTCAGACGTAGATCATGGAGGATATAAGACAGACAGAAAAACCACCAGTAGACAATGTCAATTTTTTGGAGGGTGCCTTGTTTCGTGGTCAAGCAAAAAGCAGAATACTATGGCAATCTCCTCAATAGAATCAGAATATGTGGCCACTGCCAGCTGTTGTGCTCAGATTCTATGGTTAAAGCAACAACTACAGGATCTAGGAATCAACTTACGAGAGATTCCAATCCTATATGATAACACGAGTACAATAAGTCTATCCAAGAATCCAGTCCATTATGCCCGAACTAAGCATATCGATGTTCAACATCATTTCATTCGGGATCATGTTCAAAAGAAAGATGTAAAAGTAGAATTCATCCCCACTGAATATCAAATAGCCAACATCTTCACAAAGCCTCTAGATCAACAAAAGTTCAACTTCTTTTGAAGAGAATTGGGAATAGTAAATCCCATTATCTCTCAAATTTCAATCTTTAAATTTAATGTTTTGATGATTAAATGACTAACTTAAGCATCAGAGTGGATAGCAATCTGTTTTGCAGGAAGCTTTGTTTTGTCGAAGAAAAACAGAGGTAAACAGAGTATGGAATGATCGAACAAAAGATCGATAATATGAAGCTACAAAGAAGTAATTTATCGATCACCTGATCAATAAATATAGCATGTGAAGAAAAAGGAGAGATTCAGAATGATGATTATCGATAAGCTGATCGATAAATGGATTATCGATCAGAACATTGATCAGGAGCGGCAAGTCTTTTGCGACACTTTATTCAAACTTTGGTAAGCATTAATCGATAAGCTGATCGATAAACGGATTATCGATCAAATGATCGATAAAAAGACCAGGTACGCATTTCCTCTACCAACTTTATCGATAACATGTTCGATAATTGATTGTTCGATAACGTGATCGATATAATTGTCTTCAGTATTCTTATGTTTTCTTCATATTTATCGAACACGTGATCAATCATCTGCTGATCAATAACATGATCAATAATTTTAAACTTTATAATGTTAAAATTTTGAAAACCCCCTGTCAGTTATCAAACCCTAATTCAAACAAAACTGTTCCCCTGTTTCTAACAACGGTCCAAAATCACTATTCCATTAAATTTCCGATCACCCATCCACTCGAATCCATCTCTACCACCTTTTCGACTACCACTGAACTTGAAATACTCTCTTTCAACCGATTAATTTCTCCAAAATCTATCAGTTCCTCTGAAATGGCACGAGTGAAACAGCTGAATGTGGAAAGGGAAAAAGGCTCTGAGAAACGAGTCCAATTAGGGGTGGAAATAGGCCAGGCGGCCTGTCAGGGGCCTATGGCCTGGCCTGGCCTGGCCTATTTAGGTATCAGATCAGGCTCAGGCCTGTAAAAAGGCCTGTTTACTTTATTAGGCCAGGCTCAGGACTGATAGTAAGCCTGTTAGGCCTGTTAGGCGGCCTGGGCCTGTTATTTTTTTTTTTGAGGTTAAAATTACAAATTGATAGGAGGGAATATGTTATTCTGATTGGTTAATTGAGAAAACTCTATTCACATAAATGTGTTATCTAGAGCCTATTGCATGCTTCATTTCATTTCCATTCTTTATAATAAAAATAATTGATGTATGTATAATGACACATATTTGAACAGAGAAAGAAAACATAAGTGTATTAAAAAAATAAAATAAAAGCATCATTCATTTATTTGATTCATGCTTTTCATATTAATCTTATATAGAATATATATATATATATATATAGAATTGACCTATTATGTTTTAGACCGTATATATGTGTGCTCAATCTAATTCTTATTATAATAGTTAATTAATTAATTTAAATAAATAAATAAACTATAATAATTGTAACATTTTTTTTAAAACAACAATGTGTAACAGCAGAATCAAATATCATTTTATTAATAAATTAGTTTGAATAAATGATAAATTTAAAATATAAAAGGGATTAAGAATGTTTCATATTTTAAACTAGATCTAGTCATCAACTAATTTTTATACTAGAGATGGGATGAAGTGATATTTTTATATCAGAGTGAAATTATGTTTTCTAATAATTTTTCATATTAGATTTTTTTTGGACCTAAGGAGACATGTTTTACAAATTGTGTTAATTTGATAATTTCATTTTTTTTGGTATTTTAGATCAATTAGGTTGAATTATTGTAATTTTGAATTGATTTATGTGTGTATAAAATTTGTTAAAAAAAACAGGCCTCTTAACAGGCCACAGGCCAGGCTCAGGCCAACAGGCCTGGCCTATTTCCACCCCTAAGTCCAATCGAGCGACACTACTCCCTCAGGCACCAAGAAGCGGTGTAGATCAAAAGTGAGGGAAGAATCATCTAAGAAAAGAGGTGTCCTGAAAATCTAAGAAAGTCGGACCGAAGAGCAACTCGTTTCTCCAAGAAAATCTCCTCGGTCCAAATCCAAGCTACCGGTAGTCACTGAGGAATTAGAAACTGAGTCAGATGACGGAGCCTCAATTCAGAAAGCTGTGGAGACTGTATTAAGAATTCCCATTCCCAAGCAACCGAGGCAGAAAAAGTAGAGAGCCAGTGAAGATATGGCACGGCAAATTCCCTATGAAGGCATTCCATCTGATTTCTCTGAATTACTAGTTGGAAACCTTGATAAAGATGTGAATTCAGCTAAGTTTAAGGCAGATTTTGCAAACCAAAGATTTTGCCCTATTATTTCTGTGGATATTGGAAGTTTAAAGAAAAATACTCAGATTAATTTAGACTTGAGTGATCCTCTGGAATATTATTCAAATTGGCTGATAATTGGTGGAGAATTTTGTCCTGAAGTGATTAAAAGGTTCTACTATAATATGGAATCAATAGAAGAATATCATGAGCAGGACAATTTGGTAAATGACTATTTAAGGGTCAAACTTAGAGGTAGAACCTTCGACCTTACTGGTACTAAGATTAATGAGTTGTTGGGAACTCAAGATTCGGTGAGAGGGGGAGATATGAATGAAATTAAGGCTTAGAAGATTTTGATGCAAAGTGATGAGTACCCCGGTGAGCTAAATTTTCCACCTAAATAGATGTGTGATTATTATAGAATAATCCACTATATCTATTCAAGAAGTATGATCAACAAATCTGGGAGCTTTTCACACTTAACTCAAGATGATTATTTGCTGCTGGCTCAGATAATCAGTGGAGAAAGGATTAATATAGGGGCTTTGATCTATAATGAGATGAAGGATTTTGTTCCTAACAAATCCAAGTCTACACCGATCCCCTACCCTCAGTTGGCCACATACATTCTACAGGCAAATAACATTGCCCTTTTTGAGCCTGTAGAGTCCAAGACAAAGGTTCCTGCCTTTGGGATTACACAGCTGCACAAGATGAGGTCCCTCTACCTTTTAGACCCTCACAAAAGGTACCTCAGAAGGACAAAGGGAAGCAACCAACTGTCAGTACCTCTAGGACTCAAGATGAGGCCGAATCCACTGTAGCTCCTTCTCATACCCCTGGACCCTCATTCATGGAGAGATCTCTCAGGGAGATGTTTTAGGTCAAACTTCAAGAGTTTGAGAAGAGAGTTTATGTCACTGCTCGAGAATATGGGGAAGTCTCAAATAGAAAATTTGAGGACATTTCCAAAATCCTAGACCTTCACTGACAAGCAATGATGGTTTTGGAAAAGTAGGTTTCTTAGAGATTTGATTATGTTGACAGAGAGATTCGAGAGCTCAAAGGGATGGTAGCCTCTCTCTTCAACAACTTCTCTGCCCCCAATACTACTTTTAGCTTTGAGGACTTACTCCATCATCTCCCATCTCCTCCTCATCATGAGCCTGGACCTTCTACCTCCCCTATACCCACATCCCCTATTTCCACTTCACCACCACTACCACCTACCTCTCCCACTCCCTCTCCTACTTTGGCCTTGATCATAGTTCCCCAGCCGGTTCCTTCTCTTCATATTCTACCATTCTCTCTACTTTCTCACCTTCCCCCTCTTCCTATTCCCCTCTCTATTCCTACTGTTTCTACTCCTTCCCCTTCCTCACCTGATGCTGACGAAAAGGGGGAGAAGGAATTTGATGCTTAGAGTCTCTTTTTCTCTTATGTGTTTTTATTTTTTCTGATGTTTAGCTCCTTATTGTTATGTGTTCTGAGTTTTACTGATGTATTTTGACAATTTATGCCTTCAGTAAAGTATATTTCTCACTTTGATCTGTCTACTGTTTTAATTTTACTGTTTCTAATGTTACTTGATTAATATTTCTTACCTATGTTTTGTCATCATCAAAAAGGGGGAGAATGTTAGGATTAAGGTTTTGATGATAACAAAGTGAGTAATTTGTGTTTCAGTATGTTGATCTATCATCTGATCGATTGAGGTTTTATTGATAAGTTGATAGATAATATCTTTAATTAAGTAAATTCAGCAGAAACTTTGATCGATAACGTGTTAGATAATGTGTTGATCGATCATTTGATCGATCATTCTTAACTTAGTCGTATATGAAAATCTGGAATAAATTATCGATCACTTGATCAATAATCAGGATGATTGAATATCGGGATACAAATTTGATAGGTATTTATCGATCACATGATCGATAAACTGATTATCGATGAGAAGGCAGATAAATGGTAATGCGCTTTACTCATTCTATGTTTTCCTTTTTATCGATCACATAAGCGATCAGCCATTTATCAATAATATGATCGAACGTTGCCTCATAACTTTTCGTGCAGGTATTTATTTCAGTGGCTTATCGATCACCTGATCGATCAGAAAATTATCGATCACATGATGGATAATTAGCATATCTTTGTTAGATCGTGGCTCTTCGATCATCAGATTGATAATCAGATTATCGATAATATTATGGATAAACATACTTCATGTTTACCTTATTTTCACATAACATGATCGATAAATCAACTCTTTGGTTTTACAAGGATAAATCTCTTTATCGATAAAATTATCGATCAACCTTTTATCGATCACGTATTCGATCAACTTACATAGCCTGTGTTTTCACTAAATATACTTTTACTTATTGTTTATCGATAAGGTTATCTATCATCTATTTATCGATAAAGTGTTTGGAAATTAGTGATTCAAAAGTCATTTCTATAACACTCTGTTTATCGATAACCTGATCGATCAACAAGTGTTCGATCACTTGTTCGATCATGATGCGATTTCAGTTTAAACTTTAACTAGTCTCGATGTTTCTCAAAATTTATCATCTATTTCATTCGAGCTTTTCTCGGCCTTCATAAATATCTTAATTCACTTTTTTTAAAGAGTTTCAAAATCAAATGTGACCTTGATCTTCCTTTTCTATGCATCATAGTATGATGTCACTATTTCCTTTTATCGATCACCTGATCGGTAAACCATTGATCCATCACTTGATCAATAATCTTACTTATCTATTTCAAAAGCTTTCACCCAGAATAATTGATAACTTGATCAATCAAGTTATAATTGAACATCACTTCGATCAAGCACGTTCAGTTATTACCCAACGCATCTAATACAGAGAAATACTTATTGAATTCATGTATTTTTGCAGATTACGAAGAAAATCCCAATGACTCTCCAACAGTTGTCCAAGTAGCCTATAACCTGCCTTGTTAAAAGCATTAATGGTGAAAATCGTTGCAACTAGAAAAACACGCAACCAGACTCTCAACGGCTAGAAGATCTTCTGTCTAACGGTTACTAAACAGCCTCAACTATAAAAGGCGCGAAGAAGCATTAAATGAACAGATTGAATACACAAGCTACCCTCTGTTGATATTTACTGTTGCATTCAATACTCTGTTCTTCCATAACACCTAGCGTCAGTGATTATCATTTATTCACTCTGTAAGAGAGTTTACTTACTAGTCATTAATCATGTTTGTGTGATACTTAAGGGTATGGACTCTTGAGTGGGTCTGTAACCTTACGAGAAGTAAAGGGGAGTGACTGAGAGTTTCAATTACTGTACTGAGGTGCCAAGAGCCCGATCAATCTTGGAACATAGTGAAATACTCAGAGGTGTTTTGAGGATTGGACGTAGGTCAAGTGGTTGAGACCGAACCAATATAAATCTTGTGTCTTCCTCTCTACGGTGAAATCATTCTAAATTCACACTCTCTATTTCTGATAGTTCTTAGTTTTAATTTCGCAAATTTTTATAACTCACCCAATTCACCCCCTCTTGGGTGAGACTGCCACTAACAATTTTTCCTTGACTAAGGAACTAAGCCCAAACAACATGTAGACCCATAATAGGGTGATGAGCACGATGGTGATAATGGTATTGATTTATACACTTCATTTTATTAGTAGCTGCGGACTTATGTTTTATTGAAACTTTTAATGTATTGTTATGACTTTTTTTTTGTTGAAATTTTATATATGCGTATGAATGTTATTTATTTTAAAGCTTTTTAAATAGTTTGTTTATGTTTTGTTTGGTAATATCTTGTTAAAAAAATTAACTATACTTAAAAAATAGAGAGAGAAATCAAATATTTGTAGTGATTCTAGCACAAGACTGCTGTAAACGTCTGCTATAATTAATGTAAACGTCAACCATTACAAATTCAAATACATTTAGTGTTTTTTTATTAGAACTATTTCAAATTAAAAAAAAATTGCAGCAATTGAGGTACAATTGCTACTTTAACCACTGTAAAATATTTTGTCCATTTGAATTTGCAGCAATTTATTATATAACCACCGGAAAATTGGAAATTCAAAAAGATTTTAAATTATCTCCCATACTCAATTCATTTTTAGCTTTTATCTTAGAGCAATAGATAAATCATGGGTAAGCATGCCTCAAACCTTACCACAGTATTTAGCGGGCTTAGATTCTTTTTCAAACTTTGCTATAGTCCATGCAAGTGCAAATGGTAATATTACTTGTCTATGTCCTATGTAACATTCTGAATTATGGGCCTAAAGGTACAAGAAATAGCCTAAAATAGTCAAGCTATCGGACCCCGATTAACATGAGTCCCAAAAGTTTCCCAAAAGGATAAGAAGGATTCTTAGGAACCAAATTACAAAAAGAAATTTTTTTGGGACCAAGGAACAAAGAAGTTGGAAGCTATAGTGAAGTCTTAGGCGCTAAGTAAGAGAAATGAAGATGAGTATAGGCCAAATGTTATGTTAAAAATCTCAAAACGATGACTCTTAAGGCTAAACTCTAGCAAGGACCTAATTGTAATTTTAAAAGTCTTTGGGTTCAAAAGTGTAATAATGGAAAGTATGCCCAAAAATTTTAGAAAAATTTCAGAAAATGGGAAGTGACATCCTGGGACCCATGTGAGGTTAAAAATGACTAAAATACCTCAAAAGCAAATTATGAAATTCCAAGGGTTTTGGCTAATTATGAGTTATTAGTCGAAACTGAATTATTTAAAACATCAGGATGCCTTATAGGATTGGGAAAAAACAAGGAATAAATAGTTGAGGAATTACTACAAGTTTTTAAAATGATTTCGTCCCAGTAATGCATAGAGGTTGCCTTTAACAGAATTTAAAGCCTATTTATACCCTATTTGAGGAAAGTCAAAATAGACCGTTAAAAGGTCAAAATTTGACTTGAGAAAAATTATAGAAATTCCTTGTGATAAAAAGGAGTTATTGGTGCCTAGAGATAGATTTTTAGAATCATAGACAGATAAAGAGACGGTCAAGTTTACTTCAAAATAAATATTATTAAATGTTTAATAGAGAGATTGGGGGAAAAGCATCTCTCCCTTTGTACATGCATATAAAATGCCACTGAAGTTATTTATGATGAAAAAGGTGTTAGTGGCAGTCTCACCCAAGAGAGGGGTGAATTAAGTGAGATATAAAAATTTTGTGAAATTAAAACAATGAACTATCAGAAGCTGAGAATGTAAGTTAGAAAGATTTCACCGTAGAAAGGAAGACACAGGATTTATACTGGTTCGGTCTCAACCATTTGACCTACGTCCAGTCCTCAGAACACCTCTGAGTATTCCACTATGATCCAAGATTAATCGGGCTCTTGGCGCCTCAGTAAAGTAATTGATACTCTCAATCACTCCCCCTTACTTCCCGTAAGGTTACAAACTCACTCAAGAGTCCACACTCTTGAGTATCACACAAGACGTGATTAATGATGACAATGTAAACTCTCTTACAGAGTGAATAAATGATAATCACTGAAGCTCGGTATATGGAAGAACAAAGTATTGAATGCAACAGTAAATAATCAATAGAGGGTAGCTCGCGTATTCGATCTGTTCATTTAATGCTTCTTCGTGCCTTTTATAGTTGAGGTAGTTTAGTAACCGTTAGACGGGAAAAGCTTCTAGCCGTTGAGAGTTTGGTTGTGTGTTTTCCTAGTTGCAACGGTTTCCGCCATTAATGCTTCTGACAAAGTAGGTTACAGGCCACTTGGAAAACCGTTAGAGAGCCGTTGGGTTTTTCTTCGTAATCTGCAATAATACATTGATTCAATAAGTTTTCTTTTTGTCGAGTAAGATCAAAAGTGGAACGAAACAAATGATAAAATGAACATTGATAGTTTGCGGTTAGAATCAATCAGTTGTTAAATGTGCTGAGTAATAACTGATCATGCTTGATCAAAGTGATGATCGATTACTGCTTGATCAATCAGGTTATTGATTATTCAGAGTAAGAGCTTTTGAAACAGATAACTAAGTTTATCGATCAAGTGATGGATCAATGATTTATCAATTAAGTGATCGATAAAAGGAAATAGTGACATCATAGAAGATCAAGGTCACTTTTAATCTTGAAACTCTTTAAATAGTGAATTAAGACAATTATGAAGGTTGAGAAAAGCTCGAATGAAATAGATGATAAATTTTGAGAAACATCAAGACTAGTTAAAGTTTAAACTGAAATCGCCTTATGACCGAACAAGTGATCAAACACTTTTGATCGATGAGGTTATCGATAATCAAAGTGCTATAGAAATAAATTTTAAAGCACTAATTTTCAAACACATTACCGATAAATAGATGATGGATAACCTCATCGATAAACAATAAGCAAAAGTATACTCATTGAAAACACAGGCTATATAGGTTGATCAAATAGGTGATTGATTAATGAGTGATCGATCATGTTATTGATAAAGAGTTTATTCTTGTAAAATCAAAGAACTGATTTATCGATCATGTTATGTGAAAATAAGGTAAACATGAAGTGAGATGATCGATAATATTATTGATAATCTGATTATCGATCCGGTGATTGAAGAGCCATGATTTAATAATGATGTACTGATTATCGATCATGTGATCGATAATTTGCTAATCGATCAGGTGATCGATAAGCTACTGAAATAATTACCTGTACGCAGAGTTGTGAAGCAATGTTCGATCATATTATCGATAAATGGTGACTAAAGCAAAACATAGAATGAGTAGAGCGTATTACCATTTATCTGTCTTCTCATCAATAATCTGTTTATCGATCATGTGATCGATAAATGCCTATCAGATTTGTATCCCTTTATCTGACAGATGTTTGATCATCCTGATTATTGATCAAGTGATCGATAATTTACTCCAGACTTTCATACACGGCTAAGTTAACAATGATCGATCAATTGATCGATCAACACATTATCTAACAAGTTATTGATCAAAGTTTCTACTAAGTTACTTTATTGAACAGAGATATTATCTATCAGCTTATCGATAAGTCCTTGATCGATTAGATGATCGATCAACATACTGTAACACAAATTTCTTACTTTGTTATCATCAAAACCTTAATCCTAACATTCTCCCCCTTTTTGGTGATGACAAAACATAGGTATTGGATATTAACTAAGTAGCATCAGATAATTGTGAAATCAAATAAAATCAAATCAAATCATTTTTGTGAAGAAGGTTCATTTAAATCATTTTTGTTTTCTAAACATTCTTCAGAAGGTAATTTGTTTGAAAATTTTTTTAAATCCATCTTTTGAAAATTTTGAATGAGCTCAGCATCATCATCTAGAGGTTTTGAAATCGGTTTGGTTTCAGTAGACACAATATGTATTGATTCTTCAATTGTAAAAGTACGTTTGTTTAAAACCCTATCAGCTTTACTACGATTAGAGTAACCAAGAAATAAACCTTTATTAGCTTTAGGATCGAATTTATCGAGATTCTCTTTGTTGTTGTTATCAATGTAGCGTTTACTCCTGAAGATCTTTAGATGAGCCAGGTTAGGCTTTCTTCCTTTGTATAGTTCATATGGTGTTTTCCTGAGCCGTGTTCTGATGTAGGCTTTATTAGAGGAGTAGCAAGCCGTGCTCATTGCTTCTGCCAAGAACACTTGTGAAATTCCTTTCTTGTTCAGCATTGCCCTTGCCATTTCTGTGACCACTCTGTTTTTCCATTTGACAACATCGTTTTGTTGAGGAGTTCGTGGTGCTGAAAAATTGTGATCAATTCCATGCTTGTCACCGTAGTCTGCGAATTCATTGTTTTCAAATTTTCCTCCGTGATCAGGTTTGATTGACATAATAGAAATACCTTTCTCATTTTGGACCTTTTTGGCAAAAACAATGAATGCATTAAACGCTTCATCTTTAGAGGAAAGAAACAAAGTCCAAGCGAATCTTGAATAGTCGTCAACTATCATAAGAGTGTACAAGTTTCCACCGAAACTTTTCACTCTCGACGGACCAACCAAATCCATATGAAGCATTTGGAGTGGCCTTTCGGTTGAGACTGTCTTCTTTGATTTAAACAAAGACTTTGTTTGTTTACCCTTTTGACAGGAATCACAAATAATATCATGTTCGTATTGAATTTTCAGTAAACCAACAACCAAATCTCTTTTTGTTAATTTTGAAAGTTGATTCATGTTAACATGTGCAAGACGTTTATGCCAAACCCAACTTTCCTCCTTTTTGCTAATAAAACAGTTCTCAGAAGATTTAGAGTCAATTTGGAGTGTATAACAGTTACCATCCCTTGGAGCTCTCAGCTTTATATTCAACTCTTCTTTCTTCAATGGCAAGTCGTCTTTGGTTATTACTAAGCATTCGTCTGAATTGAAGATCACCCAATTGTTTTTGTCGGTACTCTGACTGACGCTGAGTAGATTGTGACACAGTCCTTCCACATAGTATACATCTTCAACCTTTATTCCTTTATTCCTCCCCATCTCTCCAATTCCATCAATTCTTCCAGATTGATTGCCATCGAAACTTACTTTGCCTCCGTCTTTTGGTTTGAGTGATGTGAACTTCTCAGTATCACCCGTCATATGTTTGGAGCATCCACTGTCGATGTACCATTTGTTCGTTCTTGATGCTTTGAGGCATACCTGCAACAACACAATCATGTTTTAGGTACCCATACCTTCTTGGGTCCTTTTTGGTTAGTATGAGTTGTCCTAGGCACATAAGTACCTTTGGGCACCCATTTTAATGTCTTGTAAATTCTTTTCTTCTTGTGATAACAAGAAGAGGTTGTATGACTTTTACGGTTGCAATAAGAACAAAGTGCAAAAGGATTAGAGGAATGAATAGTATTTCTAAAGAATATAAGATACGATCGACCACTACTCTTCTTCTTTCCCTTCATCTTATCTTGAATAGGATCATATCCTATTCTAGTTTTATCCATCGAACCCCATTGAGCTCCCAAAATCACTTTGAGCATTTCATTACCCTTAGTGAATTTTTCTAAGGTTTTTGCGAGATCCTCAGCCTTCTTTCTGTTCTGTTCACATTCCATACATACTGGAGGCGGGACTGTGTTGTCCTTCTGCTTCGTTTGTTGTTCCTCCAACAATTTTATTCTTTTCTTGGAGCTTACCAACTCCTTTGCAATTCTCACTAATTCCAAATGTAATGCATTGTATTTAGACTGTAATTCATCATAGGAGGGTTCAGAAGTGATTACCTCATCTATCTCTGATTCTTCATCTTCTTGAGCCACATGGCAGATGTTGGTGATTTCTTTATCATCACTTTCTTCTTCTTCTTCTGAAGAACTATCTCCCCAGATTGATGTGACAAAGGCTTTCTTCTTTCTGAATCTTTCTTTCTTCTTTTCTTTATCCTTCATCTTGGATAGCTGGGGACACTTTGCTTTGATGTGTCCTGGTTTCTTGCATTCGAAGTAGATGATCGATTCTTTTGGCTCATTTTGAGATGTTGATTTTCTACGTTTTGACTGAAACTTCCTTCTGGTTTTGTTCTTGTAGAATTTTTTGAATCTTCTAACTATAAGACCCATTTCATCATCATCCAGATCTTCTTCATTGTCGTCTTCGCTTTCTTGAGTTCTGAGAGCTATACTTTTGCAGTTTTTCTTATTCATTTCCTTTTTATATCTTTGCTTGCTCTCATATTCTGCAAGGCTTCCAAATAGTGCTGTAAGCGAGCTAATTGATTCTCCCTTCATTTCTTCAATGGCTGTTACCTTCGGCTCCCATTCTTTTATGAGACCACTTAAGATTTTTCTTACTTGGTCCTCTTGCCTGTACTTCTTTTTGAGTGTCGTGAGATGATTTATGAGATGTGAGAATCTGACTTCTATGTCTCGAACACTCTCTCCATCCTTCATTCTGAATAGCTCGAATTCTGCATTGAGAGTATTGATTCTGCTCTGTTTTACACTGGTGGTCCCTTCGTGAGCTATCTCCAATGCTTCGCACATTTCTTTCGCAGTTTCCAGGCTGGAAACTCGGAAGTATTCTCGTTGGCTCAGTGCACAGGTAAGTATGTTGTTGGCTTTGTCGTTTAGGGTCACCAACTTTCTGTCTTCTTCATCGAACTCGCTAGGACTCTTGCGTACTTGCTATCCATCTACGGTTTTCATAGGAACGTAGTTACCATGCTCTATCACTTCCCATAATCCATACTCGATCGCCTTGATGAAGATTTTCATCCTCATCTTTCAGAAGGTATAGTTTTCACTGTTGAAGCTTGGCGGTTTGGATGTTGAACACCCTTCGGGTAGCATGCTGTCCCCGAATCCTACCATAGGATCTCTCTTCAGACTGTTAAGTCTTTATTGAAGAGACCTGCTCTGATACCAAATGTTAGTGGCAGTCTCACCTAAGAGAGGGTGAATTGGGTGAGATATAAAAATTTTACGAAATTAAAACAATGAACTATCAGAAACTGAGAGTGTGAGTTAGAAAGATTTCACCGTAGAAAGGAAGACACAGGATTTATACTGGTTCGGTCTCAACCATTTGACCTACGTCCAGTCCTCAGAACACCTCTGAGTATTCCACTATGATCCAAGATTAATCGGGCTCTTGGTGCCTCAGTACAGTAATTGATACTCTCAATCACTCCCTCTTACTTCCCTTAAAGTTACAAACTCACTCAAGAGTCCACACTCTTGAGTATCACACAAGACATGATTAATGATGACAATGTAAACTCTCTTACAGAGTGAATAAATGATAATTACTGAAGCTCAGTGCATGGAAGAACAGAGTATTGAATGCAACAATAAATAATCAATAGAGGGTAGCTCGCATATTCAATCTATTCATTTAATGCTTCTTCGCGCCTTTTATAGTCGAGGTAGTTTAGTAACTGTTAGACAGAAGAGCTTCTAGCCATTGAGAGTCCGGTTGCGTATTTTCCTAGTTGCAACAGTTTCCGCCATCAATGCTTCTGACAAAGTAGGTTACAGGCTACTTGGACAATCGTCAGAGAGCCGTTGGGTTTTTCTTCGTAATGTGCAATAATACATTGATTCAATAAGTTTTTCTGCAGAGTAAGATCAAAAGTAGAACTGAAAAAATGATAAAATGAACATTCATAGTTTACGGTTGGATTCAATCAGTTGTTAAATATGCTGAGTAATAAATGATCATGCTTGATCGAAGTGATGATCGATTACTGCTTGATCGATCAGGTTATCGATTATTCATAGTAAGAGCTTTTGAAACAGATAACTAAGTTTATTGATCAAGTGATCGATAAAAGGAAATCGTGACATCATACTAGTATACATAGAAAAAGAAGATCAAGGTCACTTTTGATCTTGAAACTCTTTAAATAGTGAATTAAGACAATTATGAAGGCTGAGAAAAGCTCGAATGAAATAGATGATAAATTTTAAGAAACATCAAGACTAGTTAAAAGTTTAAACTGAAATCGCCTCATGATCGAACAAGTGATTGAACACTTGTTGATCGATCAGGTTATCGATAATCAAAGTGTTATAGAAATAAATTTTGAAGCACTAAGTTTTGAACACATTATCGATAAATAGATGATGGATAACCTTATCGATAAACATTAAGCAAAAGTATATTCAGTGAAAACACAGGCTACGTAGGTTGATCGAATAGGTGATCGATTAATAAATGATCGATCATGTTATTGATAAAGAGTTTATTCTTGTAAAATCAAAGAACTAATTTATCGATCATGTTTTGTGAAAGCAAGGTAAACATGAAGTGCGATGATCGATAATATTATCGATAATCTGATTATCGATCCGGTGATCGAAGAGCCATGATTTAATAATGATGTACTGATTATTGATCAAGTGATCAATAATTTGCTGATCGATCAGGTGATCGATAAGCTACTGAAATAATTACCTGTACGCAGAGTTGTGAAGCAATGTTCGATTATATTATCGATAAATGGTGACTAAAGCAAAACATAGAATGAGTAGAGCGCATTACCATTAATCTGTCTTCTCATCGATAATCTGTTTATCGATCATGTGATTGATAAATGCCTATCAGATTTGTATCCCTTTATTCGACAGATGTTCGATCATCTTGATTATCGATCAAGTGATTGATAATTTACTCCAGACTTTCATACACGACTAAGTTAATAATGATCGATCAATACATTATTTAACAAGTTATCGATCAAAGTTTCTACTAAGTTACTTTATTGAACAGAGATATTATCTATCAGTTTATCGATAAGTCCTTGATCGATCAACATACTGTAACACAAATTTCTTACTTTGTTATCATCAAAACCTTAATCCTAACAAAAGGGTGCCAGAACATGTTTGGGTATTACTGGGTAAGTTAGAACCCAAAAAAGTAACTAATACAGAGTAAAATTATAAAATAGGTGGATAAATAGTTAAGGGTGAGAGGGGGCACCAATTTCCCCCTATTTTAATGATAATTTAATTAGGGGACATGGAAGAAATTATATAATTTGTCTATAGGTATAATAAAAAGAAATTAAATTATAATAAAATATTATTTTATGATCACATATGCATTAAGTGGCATGATATGTGGCAAGCGATCAAGTGGCATAGCAAGGGATTGGAAAGAGGCTTGAGTGGATGGTAAGAGATCAAGCTACAAGATCTTTGTAATTTCAAGCAACTTTAAGGACAAAATAGGACATCTAAGCTAAAAATTTGTCTATAAGTACCCCTTAATTCAAATAATTTCAGTGAAAAAAAGAAAAAATATGGAGGAAAGGTTTTGCTCTTGAGTTTAAGGAAAAAATAAGAGAAAGAGGAAGAGAGAAAGAGGAAGAGCTCAAAGTTCCATGCAAGACCAAGTTTTAAGACAAGGTATGGTTGTGGTTTGTATAATTTATGGTGCTATTTGTCTTGTTAAGCGTGGCTATGGTTTTTGATGAGATTTAGAAGCAGGAAATCATAAGATGATATGCTATCCAATTATGTTTAATCCATGAAAATGATTGATGATTTTAGATTAACAATTAAGAGGAAAAAATAGTAAGTATCAAGTGGTTTTATGACGAAATTGGAAAAAATCCAACTTTTCCTAATTTCATAAGAATTTTGGCCAGACTTAGGGATGATGTTAGGGCTAGAATTTGATGATTTTGATGCTTTCAATTTGTTTAAAATAAAAGAAATGATGTGGGATAAATGTGAGAAAGCAAGTGTGGAAGCATTGAAATTGAAAACGAAATTTTACTCTAAAACCCCTATGTATTCGACCATGTCTAGATGAAGGGGAATGGGTTGAATTTTGTTTTGATTTGAGCTTGGAAATGGATTCTGAATGCAAAATTATATGGGAATAGCAGGTGAAATTAATTTTAGAAAGCTTGGAATCGAAGCTCAAAAGTTAAAAGTTAAAGTATGTTAAAGATCAGAGTGTGAATGTCATTGATTTCATGGCTCTAATAAATAAATAAATGAGGTGCTAATGTGATTAGGGCCATGTGACATTGGAAAGGGTGATCAAGCAACCTTGATGGTTGGAAGCAAATGGAGCAAGAGGGAAGATTGAATGTAGAAGGCTAAAGATAGCAAACTTTATCCTACTATTATATTTTTAGTATTTGCTTGCATGTATGGCATGTTTGTATGTTTATGTGGTTTTATGAACTCATGCATTTTGAATGTGAATATGTTTAAAGTATGTGATAGACCTATGTGTTTTATGATAAATGCTTCATAATTTTCAAACATGTCATTATATTATAAAGATGTTAAGTTGCAAGCATGTTAAGAATGTCAAGCTTGCCTTGTATGTTTTGGTAGTTATTGTTTGCTATTAAGATTTTCTGAAATCTCACCCTCCTCTAACCACCCATAATAGGTGTCATGAGTAAGGAAGAGAATTGGCAAGGTATAGAATCAGGAAGAAGAGAAAAATTTAAGAAATTGTATTATGTTATCTTATGTTATGATATATATATAATGAACATGTCCATAATGTTATGTAACGAGGAATAATAATGTTGGCATGTATGAATGAGTATGATAATATATGGAAATGTTCAATAGTATGTTGGAATGATAGCATGCAAGATGAAAAAAAGTTTATAACATGTTAATATAAGTTGTAGAGATATTATAGGAGATATTATAAGATATGTAAATATCCTGTAATTAGTATATAGGATATGATGTGATATGATTTCATATTAATGAGCCATTAATACTTAGGCTCCTCTAGAGTATATAAATACCCAATCGAAGTATCAATAAAATACACAATTTTCATTCTCTAAATTACATGGTACCAGAGCCAGTTTACTAGGGTTAAAAGAAACATTTTTTTTTCTGGCCTCTAGCGTCCGTCACTGTTCACTAGCGTCGTCACTGTTCACGCGGCTACCAAACGATCAGCTTTCCAGCCTCTACAGTGAACACGCGCCGGCCAGAGGAGGTCGCAGGGGTCCGATCGGCCAGCCACCGGAGTCTCGTCGTCGTCCGAGCAGCGCGTGGCCTTCACGCGTTGTCACCCTGCGCGGGTACTGTTCACGCGCCGTCGCGTTTTGCAGCGTTTTCCGGCGTCTTCTTTCGTTTTCCGGCGTCTTCTCTCGGTTTTCGGCGTCTTCTGGTGTTTTCTGACCCATCCCTGCTGCTTCTACTTTCTGGGTCACATTGTTTGTTGTGATTCAGAGTAATTTTGGCTTCCTGAGCAAGCGTTGACACTCTGGTTTGTGGTATTCTAATCTATTTTTTATTCTGTGGTCCCTAGTGTGATCCACTTGGCTGATTAGTATTTTTGTGATAATTATTATCCTAATGGGTGATAACAAGTCTGTTATTTCTGAGATGGTTCCAGTAGTCACTAAGATTACTGAATACAAACTAACTTGGAAAAATTATCTGGATTGGAGTAAGACTATTCGTATTTATTTTCGGAGTATTGAGAAGGAAGATCACTTGACTGACAATCCTCCTGATGAAAAGGATGCCTCTCGCAAGTCATGGTTAAGAGATGATGCACGGCTTCTGTTACAACTTCGTAACTCTATTGACAGTGAGATCATGCCTTCTATTACTCATTGTGAATTTGTTAAAGAGCTAATGGATTATTTGGCACTCTTATACTCAGGAAAGAACAACATCTCTCGTATGTACGAGGTCTGCAGATCATTCTATCGGTCCGAGATGCCAGTTGACCGTTCCCTCACAAATTTCTTTATGGATTTTAAAAGCACCTATGAAGAGCTCAATGTTCTTATGCCTATTTCTGATGACAGGAAAGTTAATGTGTCTCACCGCGAGCAGATGGCCACCATGAGTTTTCTGACTGCACTGCCATCTCAATATGCGGCTGCTCGATCACAAATTTTGTCGGGAGCTGACATCCCCTCTCTTGAAGAAGCTTTCTCTCGTGTACTGAGAACTGAACAAAACCCTTCCTCAACTCCCATTCCACCTACTAGTGCATTACTCAGTCGAGGCCAGAATGACAATCGAGGGCTCTCTAGTCGTAGTGGTCCGAAACCAGGAGGTGGTAATCAGGAGCCCAAGGAAGTGATATGTTATTACTGCAAGGAACCGGGACATACTAAACGCACATGCCGTAAGCTGCAAAACAAGCAACAACGACAGAGCTCTGCCCATGTGGCCACAACAACCAGTGACATGGTTACTATCTCAGCTACCGAGTATGCTCAATTGAAATCTGCAAATCCCCCCGTGAGCACTGCTAGTGCAACAGGTAATGAGGCTACTGCCCTTGTCTCTTCTTCCTCCAAATGGATCATAGACTCTGGTGCTACTGACCACATGACAGGTAACCGTCATCTCTTCTCTAGCTATAATTCGTATGCCAACCCTTCTGCTATCACCATTGCGGATGGTTCCCACTCTCGTGTCCTTGGATCTGGATCTGTTAAACCTACTCCTTCTATTCATTTAAAATCTGTACTCAATGTCCCAAATCTTGCTTTTAACCTTTTGTCCCCTAGCAAGCTTACTCGCCAATTAAATTGTTGGGTCTCACTTTTTCCTGACCATTGCTTGATACAGGATCTTTTGACGAAGAGGATTATTGGTAGGGGCTACGAATCTGGCGGACATTACTTCCTTGATGATCAGGGGTCTCGTGCGGTGGCTTGTACTGGTGGTGTCACTCCATTTGAAGCACATTGTCGTTTGGGTCATTTATCTTTATCTTCTTTAAAAAAGGTTTATCCTCAGTTTCAGCATTTGTCGTCTTTAGATTGTGAGTCGTGTCAGTTTGCTAAACATCATCGTCTACCGTTAGTGTCTAGAGTCAATAAACGGGCTTCGTCCCCCTTTGAGTTAGTGCACTCCGATATTTGGGGTCCGTGTCCAGTTGAGTCCAAAGGTGGTTTTAAATATTTTGTCACATTTGTTGATGATTATTCCCGTACCACTTGGCTATATTTAATGAAAAATCGTTCTGAGCTTTTCTCTCACTTTTGTACTTTTGTTGCCGAAATTAAAACTCAATTCAATACGCTTGTCCACACCTTGCGCAGTGATAATGCTAAAGAATATTTTTTGAATCCTTTCGCTCTTTTATGCTTCAACATGGCATTCTTCATCAATCTTCCTGTGTGGATACACCGGCCCAGAATGGTGTGGCCGAAAGAAAAAATCGTCACTTATTAGAGGTGGCCCGTGCAATTTTATTTCAAATGCAGGTTCCAAAACCATTCTGGGCAGATGCAGTCTCCACAGCTTGTTTTCTTATTAATCGCATGCCCTCCTCTGTCCTTGATGGTAACATTCCCTACACCACTCTCTTTCCTTCCAAAGCTTTGTTCCCTATTGATCCTAAGATCTTTGGCTGTGTTTGTTTTGTTCGAGATGTGCGTCCCACGGTCTCCAAATTGGACCCCAAGTCTCTTAAATGTGTCTTTCTTGGCTACTCTCAAGTTCAAAAGGGTTATCGATGTTTTTCTCCTACTTTGAATCGTTATTTGGTTTCAGCTGATGTCACTTTTCAGGAATCTGTTGCCTACTTTGCATCTAATGCTTCCGCTTTACCTTCTCCACCGGCGGAGGAGGATACCTTTCTGGTATATTCTGTTAGTCCAAGCTTACCACCAGCACCAGCTCCCGTACTGGCACCTGATCAACCATCTTTGTCTTCAGTCTACACCAGACGTTTGAAGGAAACTACTCCTACTGTTGCGCCACATTCTGCTCCACCATTATTTGCTTCGTCATCTGATCCTGCAGCAAGCATCATACACCCTGAGCCTGACCCTGCCCCAGGTCTAGATGCCGATCCCTCAATTGACTCTGAGACAACTCTTGTTCCAGTTCCAGATCCCTCTCTTGATTTGCCCATTGCCCTTCGTAAAGGTAAACGTACTTGTGCCCATCCTATTTCTTCTTTTGTTTCATATAACCACCTCCCTTCTGTTTCTCGTGCCTTTGTTGTCTCTTTAGATACTATTTCAGTACCTAAGTCCCTTCATGAAGCCTTGTCCCACCCGGGTTGGCGTACTGCTATGGAAAAGAGATGGCGGCCCTTCATTGTGCTGGCACATGGACCTTAGTAGATTTACCAGCAGGAAAGAAAGCTATTGGGTGTAAGTGGGTGTTGACCCCTAAAGTTAAGGCGGATGGTACACTTGAACGCCTCAAGGCTCGCCTTGTCGCAAAAGGCTATGCTCAAAAGTATGGTATTGACTACTCTGAGACTTTTTCTCCCGTGGCCAAGCTCTCTTCTGTTCGTCTGTTTATCTCTATGGCCGCTACCTATAGTTGGGATCTCCATCAATTAGATATCAAAAATGCATTCTTGAACGGTGATCTCCTTGAAGAAGTGTATATGGAGCAACCACCAGGTTTTGTTGCTCAGGGGGAGCGTGGGAAGGTGTGTCGCCTTAAGAAATCACTCTATGGCTTAAAACAAAGTCCTCGGGCATGGTTTGACAGATTTAGTACTGTTGTGAAAAACTTTGGCTTGCACCAGAGTAAGTGTGATCATTCTGTGTTCTATCAGCAAACAAGTGCTGGCATGATTCTACTAGTTGTGTATGTCGATGACATTGTGATTACAGGAAACAATGCCTCGGGGATCTCATCTCTCAAGTCGTTCCTTAACTCACATTTCCAAACGAAGGATCTGGGTTCATTGAAGTATTTTCTGGGAATTGAAGTCATGAGGAGCAAGAAAGGCATCTTATTGACTCAGAGAAAGTATGTTCTTGATCTGCTGAAAGAAACTGGGAAACTAGGGGTTGCCCCGACCAGCTTTCCTATGGTCTATAATCCTCTGCTTGATGCTGATGGTAGCATACCATGTGAAAATCTTGATGAGGCTGCTAAGAGCAAGCCATTTGAAAATCCAGAGAGGTATAGGAGACTGATTGGGAAGTTGAATTACCTTACAGTGACCCGTCCTGATATCACCTATCCAGTAAGTGTCCTTAGCCAATTTATGGTTGCGCCAACTGTCCGACAATGGGAAGCCTTAGAGCATGTGTTACACTACTTGAAGGGATCCCCGGGTCGTGGGATATTGTACAAGAATCATGGTCACACAGACATTGAGTGCTTTTGTGATGCTGATCATGGTGGGTCGAAAGCCACAAGACGATCGACTACAGGATACTGTGTTTTTGTAGGAGGCAACTTGGTGTCCTAGAAAAGCAAGAAACAGAATGTGGTGTCACGATCGAGTGCAGAAGCGAAATACAGAGCCATGGCGCAATCTGTATGTGAGATAGTTTGGATATACCAGCTACTAAAAGAGGTTGGTCTTAAAACCTCGTTACCAGCAAAGCTGTGGTGTGATAATAAAGCAGCCCTACACATAGCTTCGAATTCGGTCTTTCATGAACGAACGAAACATATTGAGATTGACTGTCATTTCATCCGAGACAAGCTCAAGGAAAACTTCATCTCTACAGGACATGTCAGATCCAGCGACCAGTTGGGTGATCTTCTCACCAAAGCTCTCAATGGGGTTTGAGTTGAATATCTTTGTAACAAGTTGGGCATGATTGACATCTATGCTCCAACTTGAGGAGGAGTGTAGAGATATTATAGGAGATATTATAAGATATGTAAATATCCTGTAATTAGTATATAGGATATGATGTGATATGATTTCATATTAATGAGCCATTAATACCTAGGCTCCTCTAGTGTATATAAATACCCAATCGAAGTATCAATAAAATACACAATTTTCATTCTCTAAATTACATAAGTAAAGGAATAAATTTTCCCATTATAAGCAATGAATTTGACGAAGAATAAAAGTAGTGCAAATGAGTGAATCTGGCTGTGTAATTTGATATTCTTAAAGTAAACATCTTAAGCTTTAAAAAAAGTCATAGATCACTTAAAATGGATGTATATACTAAGAGATATGATTTTCCACAATTAGAGCAGAAAAACTGTGAAGTACTGTTTGATCATATGAGTAGTACCACTTCACAAATTTTTCTGGAATGAATGATCAAGTGAATGATCCAATGAGTATTTTTTTTTACTATAAAAAATTGAAAGAGCTTTAAATGAAGATATAAACCATCTCAATATAATTTTTCTATAATTATTTATGAATTTTTAAAGTTGGACCAAAAATCTAGAAATTACTAGTGAGTGGTAACCTAAGAATCAAATTTCAAAATTTCAATTTACGGGCTTATTTGGTGATCTGCCTGAGCCATAATACTTCCAGATGCATGCCAAAGAGGTTGAAAGGAAGGATGTTTAATCCTGAATACAACTTTATGAAGTGGCTTTTGAGGAAAATAGTAAGACAACATTTAACAGTTAAATCATTCTCGTGAGAATATACGTTTTAGGTGATGTATGGTGAAAGAAGCAATGATGTCTCTCTTACAATTTCACAAGCAGCAATGCGTCCAGAGGATCCTGATCTCATCATTAATGTAGTACGAGACGCTTTTGGGATGCATGCAAACAACTTATTAGAAGATAAAGTAGAAAGTCCAAATCCGGAATTCACAAGGAATGAAGACGCTAGAGGTTTCTTTGACCTCATGAATAATGGAGAAAAACCTGTATTTCTAGGTAGGAAGTAACCTAAATTTTCTTTTTTATTAAGCTGTATCATGAATGATGAAGAAAACCTTTATTTTCCGGTGCAAAATATTCTAAATTGTCTTTTTTAATTAAATTGTATACAATCAAGTGCTTATATGAAATTACTAACAAGACAATGTCGATATTGCTTGAATTACTAAGTGATGCATTTACCAAGGCAAATATTCCAATTCATTTTATGAGGCAAAAAAACTATCAACAAGTTAGGGTTGACTTATAATAAATTGGATGCATGTCTAAATAACTATATGTTGTATTTGGGAGATGATGTGCACAAGGAAATTTGTAAGCAGTATCGGGCATTTATGTGGAAGCAATTTTTTTTAATAACATATTAAATTTGCAGCACTTTTTCCAAGAACCATTGTAAATGCTTTTTCTTTTCAGCGGTTTTGAACCGCTACCTAAAGTGCTACTAACGTTGTGTATGTATTATAAATACCCCTTCTCGTTCTTCCTATTTAGTCATTTCCTTTCTCATTCTTCTACCCCGTCTTTCCTCTCCTCATTCCTCTCTATCTTCTAGTCCAATGATTTATTAGAGGTGAAAAAAATTTATTATTTAATTTTCTTTCTTGTTTACATCTATTTCTTGCATATATATTCTTCTAACTTTTTTTCCCCCTCCTATAGATTCAAAACTAGATTTGGTAATATGGGTTAATCCCGTGGGTGCAACCTAACAACCTGTTAAAAGTGGCAGGTTGGGTTGGTAAAATGTGAGCTTATTTTAATCCAATTTTTTTAGCCCATAACCCTCCAACCCATAACCCACCATGGCTTGCTAACCTGCAAGCTAACCCTTTTTTTCAACATTTTTATTTTTATTTTAATACAAATTTTTTTTTATTTTCACTCAATTTAAATATAGCTTTGTATTCTGTTAGAAATTTTAATTTTAAATTTTATTTTTCATTCTCTTCATAATTACATGAAAATATAAAAATAAAGAGAATTTAGTTTATAAAAGTTTGTAATTTAATTTAAAAATTTAAAAATATATGTAAAAAAGTTATAAAAAAAAAAGATAGGGGTTGGTAGGCCAATCCGTTAACCTTCTAACCCACACTTAGCAGACTCGGGTTGACTAAATGTTAGCCTACCAGGCTCCAGGAGGCAGTCTTTCTAGGGCAAGCCTATATAGCCTCTGACCCTTGTATAAATGTATACTTAAAAGTTATTTTTCACAGACTTTTTAATATAAAACATATTTAAATGAATAAATTATAATATATAATTACATATATAAGTCACAAAATGGATAAATTACATTTTTTGGGTGAAAAGACAAATTTACCTATTGTAATATAAAAAAAGAGCATCAAACACTATAATAAAATGTTGGGTGCAAAAATATTTATAAGCTTTTCAAAACAGACCAAAAATACCATTTCCGTCAATTCTTGTAAACAGACGTTACTTTTTTCCAATGGGTCCCACTTAGTGTCTACGTGTTAAATGCTCTGAGTTTCATCTTACTTCTCATCCGAGTCAACTCTAATTCCCTTCATCCTTTTCCTCTCTCCCTCTAATGCTTAGCAGTGATGGTCCACTTTGTGATCCCACTTTCACTCCAATCCCATCCTCGTGCGTTATCACCTCCATTACTGGGTTCCACCCAAAGTGGCTCATAAACCCTCCAGTTGCCTTGTGTACATGGATCAAAACATGTGGGGCCCATCCCTTAACAATCATCCCCCTCTTCTCTCTCTCCCCTTTATCGTTTCTTTGAATCCAATCGGCAGCCACTTGTCATCTTCATCATTCTCATCTTTCCTGAAAATAAACAACCTAGATAAAAGAGTGGCCTGATGATTCAACCCCAGTGGCTATCTTGTATAATTGTGTATTAGAAAAAAAACACGCACTTCCAAAGCAAATGTAGACCACCAAGTTCGGTGGCTTCGAGTTGAGGAAGTTCAAGCACTCACGCTCGCTCGCCATGTTCTTCATTCCCCTCTTGGATGTCTCTTGACTGATTTTGTTCACTAGAAAAGAAGGTCTCATATTATAAATCTTATGGCCCATTGTTTTCTAGCAATGTTCTTTGTATTCCTCTTCAATCTTAACGAAACCGTTGAACAAGCCTCTCTGAACTTTTCCATCAACACCCAACATTGTCAGGTGCTTCGATGTAATATAATCCGAGAGCTGGCATAGTGTCATGGTGATGGGGTGAGGGAGACCGGATGAGAAATGGCGTGGGCATCGCCAAAGAAAAATGGGAGAATGAGAGAGAGAGATTCTGGAATTGAGTGATAAGAGTTTTGAGTTGCCATCTTTTTATTGGACAGAGTACAACTGACAGTGGGGCCCACCACTAAAAGTAACGGCAGCTAGTTTAAATTATTGGCGATGGCATTTTTGATTCATTTTGAAAAGTTCTAGGTATTTTTGCACACAATATTTTATTATGATGTTTGGTGCTCCTTTTTTATATTATAATAAGTAAATTTGCACCTTCACCCTATAATAATTTCAAAATATTTTTTTAATATATTCAATTATATAATTCTTTCATCATTTGATAAATAACAACAAAATTATTAAAAGGTAAAAAAGAAAAACTTCTGCACAATTTTACAGTGATTATGAAATGTTATAAATATTTCATTTTTGAATTTTTAAATAATACAATCGGCACGATTCTTGGAATGGCCACAAAATACCTTCCGAAAATTTGAAATTTGAAATTTTAATTTATAAGCTAGATTATTTTTAAACCAAAACCACTATAAACAAGGTTTTAGGAAACGCTGCAAACGCGGCACAATTGCAGCAAATGCCAAAATTTAAAACTTCTAGTGGGATAATTTGCTGCGATTCGAATACAAATGAAGTACTTTATTGCCACATTTGATTGCCATTTGTAGTGGTTTCTAGCAAGAGCCACAAAATTTTGCAGTAGGTTTAACCACATTTACAACGGTTTTTTTATAATCATTGCAAGGTACTTTGCCATGCCCATTTTAGTAGCGGTTAAAACAACTACAAATAGCTAAAAGTAACTGCTAGAAAAAACTGTTTTTTGGGCATTATAAGGTTATGCAAAGAGAATTGGAAATGCTTACACTATTGCATAAAGGGCCTTTTATGTCAATTAAAATGGGCTCTTAATGTTGATTGCATAAAGGGCCTTTCTAACCTAGTTATGTTGTTTAGGTGAGTGACGCGGTAGTGTACTTTTCACATTGGTTATTTAGTATAACTGACATGGAAAGCGAACTAACCATACCTCTTATCTCATAAGAAAGACGGGCAGTTCAACTTTCTAGATCGGTTTTATTGGTAACCGTTGTACAAGGTAGTTTACAATGTCATTTGCCAAGAACTAATGTAATACCTCATGATATGAAAGAGGTGTGGATCAGTTAGAAACAAGTATAAGAATGGACGGAATGAGATTTTAAGAGAACTTACCTCTTGTAAGCTTGAATACAAGAAACTGGGCGGATAATCGAGACAGAATCTTAAGAGAACCTGTTTCTTATAACCTTAGCTATGAAAACACCATAAGTTTGGTCACTCCATTGATATTCTTAGAGTGTTCTCATGAAAATATGAGAATCCAAACAAGACTCACACAAAGAAATAAAATCCTCCAATCCCGAGCCTCCCCCATTGTCAATGTCTTTAGTATTAATCATTCCATCCAATCTCTTTTTTGAATATAGTGCATACTCAATTATTTATAAACTAAGACTCTTAAAATCCCTAATTGATAAACTTAGTCCCAAAAGCCCATAATAAACCATTAGATCCTAAAATACTAACTAATAAAGTACATCAAAAATAGATGTGAAAATACAATAAAAATAGGAAAATTAAAAGACTAGAATTCTGTAACTTGTTGGTTAAGATAGAGTAATCTAGATCATACATTAGCTACCTAGAAAGATCTTATCTTTAATGAAAAAGATCTTATTTGGCTTACTATTAATTAATGTAATATAAAATAGGCAAGTTTTTACCTTCATGAAGCAATCAATACAAAATAAGAAAATAATCAAAACAAATAGAATCCTATATTAATGCCATAAAGACCATTCTTGATGCTTCTTGAATCTTTTTGGACCTTCAAAATGGATCTTGATAGATAATATTCACGTTCATAAACATATAAGAGCTTTTTAGACATCCATTTGGGCTTGAATATGGTTCATTCACATTCTAAAACTCCCATGGTTTGTCACATAATACATCTAGGCCCCCATTTAAAAGATTATAGCACCATTGGGCTCCTTCATGCACATATAATTGTATTGGACCTTCAATCACATGGGAATTAAGTTCAAGTACTCTTTTTGGGCTCTTAAAATGTGCTTTCATCTTTCTCAACATGCAAGTGTATATACACCAACGAATCACATGTCATGATGGTTTTAGGGGTGTCTTGTCATGTGTCACATCATGCTCCATATATGTAATTGTCTAAATGATAAAAAAGCCTATTAACTATAATATGCATATAATAAGAACACCTACGAACAACAAAATTCATGTAACAATAAACATTTAATGTGTGAAATTCAAAGCATCTTAAAGACAGCAAGTCATTAGAAATAACAAAATTGAAGTCATCAAAATATTTTTTAATGTTGCTTGAATAAGATAAAGGTTTAATGCTTCTCGAGGATAAGAACCTATCGGGTGAGTTCTTAGGAAACAGGTACACCAAAAACATAGGTCAAAAGATAATTAAGATCGTTAGTAATCAAAAAAATATCCTTGCAGTCACTCTTAACCTCACTTTTCTCATAATTCTTTTAATCTTTCTTCCCACTACTCAACACTCACATTATTTTGAGAACACTCTATGCACTTAACTGCACTTACTTTTTTTTTTTTAGGGTTAAAGTGTATTTTTAACAAGGTTTACACTTAGGTGCACTAGGTACTATAACGTTTTTTTGGGCACAAAAATATATATAATGTTGACAAATTGGTGCAAAATGGCTATTACGGTTAACCCTGGTAATATTGATTGAAAAAAACATGGGGAAAGAAAATAGTTTGACTGAAGTAGGTGATGAGGTAACTTGTAATGGCAATATGGTAAAGTCAGTATATGAGGTGGTAATAGTCAAATAAAAAATGGAAAAATTTGGACTAAAGATGAAGGAAAAATCGAAATAACAAAAACCTAAAATAATTAAGGTAAATCATTGACAAAGTGTGACTTAGTTGAGAGAGTGAGGAAGCGAGTTGAGTTTTAGGATTTCTAATTGTGTGAGAAAGAGAGTGATTAAAGTGGGGAGAAAAGAAGAGGAGTAGAGTATGAGTTGGAAAGTGAAGGTGAAAGCGAGAGAGGGAGAGGAATCTGTGAGAGCTCACATGAGGAGAGAATCTTTCTAAACTATGGATAGAACAACGATAGAGAATCTTGACTAGTAAGTATCAGTTTGGCATAAAATTTGTTGTTTTATTATTGTGATAGTGAAATGACATGGTCCCCCAATGATTAATTTGTTGAGTTGTCTATTGTAAAGGGACATAATAGTATAGCTAAAGATATTTAAAGGTCAGGGGATAATTTAAATGGTAGGCTGCAGGGCAGAGGTGAATGTATAGGTAGAAGGTGAAAATGAAAAGAGTGAGGGAGTTAGATAACTATACTTAAGGAAACAGAAAAAGTTGATTGCTTAGATGACATAAATGATGTTGATGGACTTGATGATATTGTCAAATTAGATGACAATGATGCAGTTGTTAGAGATAAAGGGAAAGCAGTTATGTGATGAGGAGGAAGGAATTGGTGAAGAGGAAGAGAATAAGAGATAAAGGAAAAGTGAAACTGATAGTGACAAAGATGAAGGTAGTGTATCTAATAAAGAGAATGAGGACAAAATTGATAGTGAGGATGAGAGTTACATGGTGCAACGTGGGAGCTCAGATACTGAGGAGAGTATTAAGGATGATTTATGTCACATCTTGTTAATTTTAACCCTGGAAATGAAGAATATAAAATAGACCAAGGTTTAAGCAGTGTAGTAGACAGATAGGCTGAACAACTTTTGAACTGAAACTTAAGCAGGGACATGACTGTCATTTTCAAAATATCCGGTCAAGATATAACAGACTCGGAAAGTGTACTAGAAATTCCAAAATATTCCCAAAAAAATGAAAATAGAATATAAAGTCTAAAACAATATTTGAGGCCTGAAAGATGAAAATAGTATGAAAATAATTTTTTTTTGAAATTTTCTGTAATTGCATGAAACTTTGGTTAATTAAGAAAAACTTAGCCAAATTGAATTATTTAAAATATATAGAGGCCTCAATGATTCTTGAAAAAATTATTTGAGAGGTTATTATGAATTTTAAAATTGTTCTCGTCCTTTGAAGATGCTGATGTTAGCTTTAAAATATTTAAAACCAAATTATATTGGTAAAAGGCTGATTTTAGGAAAATTTAATTGAAAGCTTTATAGGGAAAAGTAAAAATTTCAGAAAATTAGGAGAACCTCTTCTTATCAAAATAAAGCTATTGACATAAGGAAATGAATTTTTGGAGGCAGTGAATTTTACAGGATCCAAGAAAATTCAACTGATATTATGAGATTATACAATGTAATAACCATAAGCTTGGTGGGGCAAAATTTTCCCCATTTTTCTAGTTAATACTGTCCCAAATGAAGAGGGAGAGGATTTAAGTGGAATAATACAATTTTTTAAAAGTTAGCCTTGGAAGAATAGAATTATGAATAAAAAATAGTGATTTTTAGCAGATGTATGCTAGGTGTCCTATGAGGTGGCATCTATATTCAATGGGAGGATGTAACACCTTCACTTTTTACCAAATAACCAACCAATTAGAAGTAAATGGAATCAAATTTAATGGCCAAAAAGTTTGAAAATTTTGCTCTCAGGTTACTATTCACAACTACCCATAATTTGGTCAAATTTTGAAAATTCATAACTAATTTTAGTAAAATCAAAATTGAGTGATTCCAATTCTATTGGAAGCTCTTTGGATTATATTTTGAGAAAAAATAAAATCTGGACGAATTGTCTTCAAATTTGAACCCATTTTTAATTTCAAAAAGTACTGTTTATTTGGTCTTTTTTTAAAAAAAAATTTTTAAGTATTTTTGCCTAACTTTAGATAGGCATAACTTCTTGTATAAATATCAATTTAAGGCATATTAGTCACTATTTTAACGAAAAAAACAAGATCTATTGATCTGGAAGGTTTCGTGATTTATCTCACTCGTATGCCTAGATTCTTGTTGGTCAAAGTTTTCTCTTAAACAGTTGACTTTTATTCCAAACTACCACTTCTTTTCATAAATAAATCTCTAGCTTGGCATACCAATTAATCACCCACATGGTTGATTTCAAAAGTATACTTTAGCATATAATTGCATAAAGTTGTCGCATAAGTGATCCACAAAATATTCATTTACGTTCTTCCTCAAAATGCATGAAATGGTTAAACCATAAAGTGTCACTATAAATATAATTTCTTTACGCAATAGCCACCTCCTTGCTCTTTTCTTGTGATGAAGAAGGCCCTAAATTTTTGTTAAACATGGGGTAAGATTCATAGGAATCTTAGTAGCATAGTACCACATTCATAATGTCACACAAGCAAAGTATTTCATGCTAAATGAATTTGTTAATACATACTATCACTCAATGCATATGTCATGGAAAAGAAATAACATACTTCTCATTCATAACACTCAACATAGGATAAGCCAAGGTATTACATGTATGGAGTTATATATCATAAAACATCATCATCTCATCCATATCATGACATAGTAACATAGCATAACATAAAGCAATAAATACAATGCAATGTAACATTTAGAAAGTAAATGCTAGCTATCTCTTTCAAGCTTTTGCTTTCCTTCAAGCTCTATGTCTTGAGCAATCCTTCTTCTCTTTTGATGCTAGACCTATTGATAGCATAATAGGCTATCACCAGTTATTCTTTCATCCAAAACATTAATCAAATAACCCTTCAATCCCTTTTCTTTGATTTTTGGGTTATTACTTACAACTTTGATTCTTTAAATCTTTTGGGCTATTTTTACATAATTTTTTATGTAGAATTCAAATATCCACTTAAATTTATGAAAATCCAATTCCTCCCTATTGATCTCATTTTCTCTAAATAGATACCCTTGGAAATCAAAATTTTCATTTTTAGTTTTAATGCTTTCAAGCTTCCTTTCTTAGTGTTTCCTTAAACCATTTCATCATTTAAACATACTAAAAGCATCAAATTGAATCAAATCCAACTCTAACTCCATTTTCTTTTTTTGGTCAAATTGATTCTTAACTTAGAGGGGTTGAATTTTCTTTCCAAAACTCAATCAAAACCAATCAAATATCGCTCTTTTTAAGTGTTTAATCAAAGTTTCAAACCCTTCGCTAAATTCTTCCAATTTTCTAAAAATTTTGACAGCATTTCCCCCTAGAAAATGGCCATCCAAATCAACATAAAACAACATTAAAACAGCCCACAATAAATCATAAAAGGTTTAGGAGCTTACCTTTGTGATTCCTTGAACTTAGGTTGACTTTCTCTCTCTTACATTAGCCTTTTCTCTCTCTAAACTCAAGAGCAACATAACTTCCCCTTAGATTCTCTCCTTGGCCAAAAATATGAGGGGGAGAAAGGGTATTTATAATGTTTTGATTAACTCTTAACCCTTGAAGTTAGAAGAAATTACAAGGTATAGGTGGTAAGATCTTAGCCCTTGATTTTTATCACTTTGCACATGGATAAATCTTAATGTAGGAAGCTTGTGATCTTGTCACTTGTTCATTTGATGTCATTTGAATGATGCCACCTTGCTTATGTCATGCTAAGAGTACCACACATTAACCTTAGTTAATTTTCTTAATCTAAGATTAACTTTTTCTTAATTACCTTCTATAAACTCTATTTTCTTTTCTTTTCCTATTAATTATTTTCCCCATTTTTGGGCCACTTTAGGCGTGAATTAGGAGCCTAATGGGTTGGAAATTTTTACAAAAATTTTTACTTTTCTCGTTATTCTTAAATTATGCTGAGTAACGGTGTAGTGCCTGTTAGTGACAGTTTCACCCAAGAAGGGGGTGAATTGGGTGATGTCTAAAATTTTAACTTAATGACATAAATAAACAAATAAAATAGTAAAGATAAGTTTGGAAGTATTTTACCGAAGAAGAATGACATAAGAGTTTATACTGGTTCGTTCTCAACTACTTGACCTACGTTTAGTCCTTAGAGTGCCTATGAGATTTTCACTAATTTCTGAAGATTGAATGGGCTCTCGGTGCCTCAGTACAGCAATTAAGTCCCTCTCAATCACTCCTCCTTACTACCTGTAAGGTTACAACCTCTCAAGAGCCCACAATCTTGAGTAGCTCACAAATTTGAGTACAAGAAATTTCAGACTCTCTCATAGAGTATATATTATAAACACTAAAGTTCGGTACAGAAAACAGAGTATTGAATGCAACGAGTAATTTCAACATATGGTGGCTTAGCTCATCCAATACTTCATTCAATTCTCTTCGCGACTTTTATAGCTGGAGAATTTCAGTTATCCATTAGACATAAGAGCTTCTAGCCGTTGGACGATCGCTTGCGTGTGTTCGGCAGTTACAACGGTTGTTCATAATAAATGCTTATGACATTGTAGGTTAAGCTTATAATATAACTGTTATGCTTCATAATATGTAAAAATTCCTTTGCACTAGTATAAGTTTCTTCTTCAAAGAATATGAATAAACAATAGATGAAGTAATGATTCTTGGAAATAATATAGGATATGAAAATCATAAGATCAAAGGATAAGATAATCAAAGGATCAACAGAATCAATTTGATCGATCTCTTGATCGATAAGATCATTGATCAATGGAAAAGAAAATAGACTTAAGGAGCAAGTGATGGAGCAAGTGATATACATATTTATCAAGTTTTTTATGGATCATACATTGATGGAGCAAGTGATCAATAACAGATGAAGTAGAGACAAAGCATCTTTAGTCAAGAAATTGCTTTTGAGTTTTATGCAAGGTTTAAAGTTGTATGTCTTCTTTGCCTTTCTAAAGAGAATGATTTGATTATTGAATGCTGAGAAAAGTTTAAAGATGAAATGATAACATACTTTCTAAAAGAATACTGTGAAGAATCTTTGAAGTGATGAATGGATGCATTAACCAAATAGATGATCGATAATCACTTGATCAAATAGGTTATCGATAAAATAAGTTATCATGGAAAAACATTTTTAAACACAATGAATAGAAACTTGATCGATAAAGGGTTGATCAAATAGGTGATCCAAAAACAGTTCAAGAAGGCTTAGACAGTTATGCATAAAGATAATGTGATGATTGATTAAATGATTGGCTAACAGATAATTGATTAAGTGATCGATTATTGTCTGTGAAAAGCTTGATTTAGAATATAACAGAGTAAAGATTTGATCAAACAAGTTATTGATAAATCAATTATCGATAAGGTGATCGATAATTTATAAACTTTTTATAGTAGTAAATAAGCCAAGGAACTATACGAATTATCTAAGTCATTCTCAATTACCTCTTGATTGATTAGGTGATCAATAATCCTTCTATTGTAAGTAAGGAAGTTAAACCTTTTTCCTGAGAGCTTATCGATCAACCAATTATTGATTAAGTGATCGATAATTTCCTAAAACATCTTATGTTCAAGCAGTTATACCAATGATCGATCAGTTGATTGATCAACCTATTTATCTAGCTAGTTATCTAGCACAGTGAATTATCTAACACGTGATCGATAAAACATAATAGTATTGGGTTTAAAATAAACAATCAATTATTTAACACATATTTAATTAAGTGATGATCGAACACTTGATCGATTAATGTAACAGATATTCAGAGAAACTTAAAACTTAATTTGTTATCATCAAAACACTTACGTCTAACATTCTCCCCCTTTTTGATGATGACAAAACATAAGACATAGAAAGCATTTTACACATAGGAAATTAGTCATAATGGTAGAATAAATTTGCAAACTCAAAACTGTGATAAAATTGATGAACTGATAAACCATAAAACTGATGAACTAATAAACTGAGATAAACTAAAATTCTCACATATATATGTAATGAAACATAATTGTAAACATAATACAGAAATTAACAAAATACATAAATTAAACGAGAAATAGAAATTAAACCAAAAACATAGAAAACACAAAAAACTAACATAAAATCTAGTCTAAATCAAAATTCTTCTCCCTCTTTTCGTCAATATCATGGGAAGAAGTAAAAGAAAAAGAAGAGGAGGTTAAGGTAAAAATAATAGGAAGAGGAGGAAGTTGTGAGATAGGAGAGAGAGCTTGAGAGATAGGGGGTAGTGGTTGAGGTTAAGTAATTGGAATGAGATCAAATGAGGTACAGGGAGGTATGGTTTGTGAGACAAAAGATGTGGAGACAGTTGTGACTGGTGGGGATCTGAGGTAGTTACTAGTTCAAGGATTGGGGATGAGCTTTGATGTGAAAAGAGGTCCTTATAACTAAATGAGGTGCCTAGTGTAGAGAAGTTGGCAGAGAGTGAGGCAACCATCTTCTTTAATTCATAAAGCTCCTTATCTATAATATCAAACCTCTGAGAGACTTCTCTCTCTAACACTGCCATAGCTTGTCGATGAAGGTCCAAGATAGTGTACATTCCTTCAAATTTCTTATTAGAGATCTCTTCATACTCCCTAGCAATGGCATACAACCTTCTCTCAAATTCTTGCAGCTCAATGTGGAATAGTTCTTGAATGGTATTGCCATAAAATGAAGGTCCAGATGTTTGAGAGAGCTTTGTAGAGGATTGAGCTTCATCTTGACCTCTTGAAGCATTGGCCACTGGCTGTTTCCCTTTCCCTTTATCTATCCTCTTCTGTGATGGATGAAATGGCATTGGAATCTGTATTTTAGTCAATTGATTGATTCTAAAGATGGGAATTGTCTCTATAGCTTCCACAAGTTCCAGATGTGCAATGTTATGCACCTGGAGAAAGCATGAAACCAGTTAAAGATAAAGGATAGGGGTAGACTTAGATTTGTAAAGGGAAAAATCCTTCATTTCACTGAAAATTAATGCCCCAATATTGATCTTCTCCCCACTGATAATCCTTGCCAACAGGATATAATCATCTCCAGTCATATGAGAGAAGCTTCCAAATTTGTTTACCATGCTACTAGAGTATATGTAATAAATTATTCGATAATAATCACACATTTGTTTTGGAGGGAAACTTAACTCTCCAGGATAAGCATCACTCTGTATCGAAACTTTATAGGCTTTCACAGCATTCATATCAGCTCCTTTCACATGTTCTTGAGTCCCCGGGAGCTCGTTTATCTTAGTTGTGGTCAAAGTGATAGTTTTGCCTTTGAGTTTGTTAGCTATGGGGATTTTCACCAAATTACCCTCTTTATCTTTTTTTCCGTTACCTCCATATTATAGTAGAATCTTCTAACTATTTCAGGGTAGTAGTCTTCTCTAATGCTTAACCAATAGGTCCGATAAATCTAATCTGGTTTTCTTATTGGTTTTTAAACTTTTTAAATCCACAGATACTACTAGGTAGAATTTCCTTGTTGCAAAATCAGTTTTGAACTTGCCCATATCAACATCCTTATCTAATTCCTCAATCAAGAAATCATCAGTAGACTAAGAAGGAATACCTTAAGCAGGAATTTTACAAGACATCCCTTCACTAGCTACCTGCTTTTTCTTCCTCAGTTATTTAGGAACTGAGATATTTAGTGCCGTATCCACAGCTTTCTGAACTGAGACCTCTTCATCAGATTCAGTCTCTGATTCTTTAGAAACTACAAGTAACTTTGATTTTGAGCGAGTGGGTATCTTTTGAGGGGTTTATTATGCAGAGCTTGGTGTTTGGCTCTCTCTAATTTTCAGTGTCCCACTTCTTTTTAGAGTTTCTTGCCTAACCTTTAGTCTATACTTCTTTTTGGCACTCAATGGTGTAGTCTCTTTAGATAACTTGCTTTTCAAAGCTTTCTTCTTAGCCAGCATTGGGTTGTTTCACTCTTGGTATTTTCAGTGTAGAATGAGATTTTTGAGAGATGTTCATTGATTTTTGAGATAGAAGAAGTTTGGAGTGATAAAAAAGGCTTAGGAGGTATTTTTTAGTGGTGAACATTGAGAATTTTGATGAAACAGGGAGGATTTCAATCGTTACTAAGAAATAGGGATAACGGTTATCGAGTTAGGGTTCTGTATCTAACGAGGGAATTTCAAATTCTAAACTTAAAATTTCGAGAATGATTCATTAGCTGATCGATAATCTTAGGGAACAATAAGAACATGATGATCAATTATTGATCACATTATCAAACAAGCAACAATCGAACATGTTATGGGTAATTTATAGTAAAAAGTCATACCTATCTAAGTTGATCGATCACATGATCCATTAAGCAATGTTCGATCAGATGATCGATAAATCTTACCATTTTGGTTAATTCTCTAGTTGAAGGTGAAAATATTCTTTGATGATCAATCATACATTTGATAATTGGATTATCGAACATGTTATTGATAATTTGCTTCTTGTCCTCCTCTATGTGCTTTCATATGCTTTGGTTGATCGATAATTTGATCCGTAACTGCTGTTATCGATTAGGTGATCAATAATTGTAGCAATCTTGAAGCTTAATTATCGATTTCCTCATTGAAAAGCTTTTCCTCTATTTATCTTTGTTTTTCAATCTTAAAACAAAGTTTCCTGCAAAACCAATTTCTATCCACTCTGAAGTTTAAGTTAGTTTTCTAATCATCAAAACATTAAATCCAAATACTCAAAATAAAAAGATAGTGTAGAATTTCTTACAACTTATTGGGATTTACCATTCCCAATTATTTTTTGAAATAATTGAACTTCTATTGGTCGAGAGGCTTTGTGAAGATGTCTGCTATTTGATATTCAGTAGGAATGAATTCTACCTTCACGTCTTTCTTTTGAATATAATCCTGAATAAAGTGATGTCAAACATCGATGTACTTGGTTCGAGCCTGATGAACTGGATTCTTTGACAGACTGATCGTGCTCATTTTGTCACACAGAATTTGGATTTCCTTCAACTTGATTCTGAAATCTTGTAATTGCGATTTTAACTATAGTATTTGAACACAACAGCTTACAGTTGCAACATATTCTAATTTTGTAGAAGATATGGCCACCATGTTTTGTTTCTTACTTGACCACAAAACCAGACAGCGTTCGAGGGATTAACACTATCCGCTAGTACTTTTTTTGTCTATTTTGTAACCTCTATGATCAGCATCCGAGTATCCTATAAGATATTCTGCTCCTTTCTTTGGATACCAAATTCCCAGATTTGGTGTTCCGACAAGATATCTAAGGATTCTCTTGACGGCTTCTTCATGCAATTCTTTCAGAGCTGATCAATACCTGGCACATATCCCTATGCTAAACTAAATATCTGGTCTACTTGCTATGAGGTAGAGTAGTGAATCAATTATTCCTCTATATTTAGTTAAATTCACATCTTTGTCCTTCTCGTCCGCGTCTAAGGATATGGTCGAGCTCATTGGTGTATTTGCACTCTTTGCCTGCTCCAGACCATACTTCTTCATAAGTTCTTTTAAATACTTTATTTGAGATATGAATATTCCATTCTCCTTTTGCTTGATCTGTAATCCTTAGAAGAAATTCAATTCTCCCATCATTGACATCTCGAATTCACCCTGCATTAACTTAGCAAACTCTTGGCAAAGATCTTTATTAGTAGCACCAAATATAATATCATCTACATAAATTTGAACAATTAACAATTCTTTCTTGTTTCTTATGATAAAGAGTATTGTATCAATCTTGCCTCTTTCAAAACATTTTTCTATTAGAAAAGTGCTAAGCTATTCATGCTATGCTCTAAGTGCTTGTTTCAAACTATATAAGGCCTTTTTTAATTTATAAACATGATCTAGAAGATTTAGATCTTCAAATCCAGGAGGTTGCTCAATGAAAACTTCTTCCATAATGTAACCATTCAAAAAGGCACTTTTAACATCCATTTGGTACAGTTTAAAATCCTTTATACAAGCAAAGGCTAAGAGTACTTGTCTGGCTTCCAATCTAGCTACTAAAGCATGTATTTCCTCATAATTAATACCTTCTTCCTGATTATAGCCTTTTGCCACTAATTTGGCTTTATTTTTAATGATTTATGCAGATTCATCAAGCTTATTCTTGAATACCCATTTGGTGCTTATGACTGGATGGTCATTAGGTCGGGGCACCACATCCTAAACTTAATTCTTTTCAAATTGGTTCAGCTCTTCCTGCATTCCTGCTATCTAGAATTTATCTGATAGAGCTTCATCAATACTAGTTGGTTTAATGTTTGATATGAATGTAGAGAAATATACTTCATTGAACACTTGTCTCCCGGTTTTGACCCTTTCATTGACTTTACCAATGACTTGTTCTAGAGGATGGCTTTTGCTATGTCTCCAAGCCTTAGGTTTGTCTATATTATCTTCAGAAAATGTTTCAATTTGATCATCTTTATTTTCAGCATTTTCTACTAAAGGCATTTTGTTTGAAGACTTGTTTAAGCTTAGTTTTTCAAAACTTTGAACAATCTCAGTGTCATCATCTAGAGGTTTTGGAATCAACTCAGTTTCAGCAAACACAACATGAATTGACTCTTTAATAGTAAAGGTTGTTTTATTAAAGACGCTATAAGCTTTACTACGGTTGGAGTAACCCATAAATAGACCTTCATCAGCTTTAGGATTGAATTTACCAAGATTCTTTTTGTTGTTGTTTTGGATATAGCATTTGCTTCTGAAGATCTTCAGATATGCTAGATTTTGTTTTCTTCCTTTGTATAGCTCGTATAGTGTCATTTCGAGCAGCGTTCTGATGTATGCTTTGTTGGAGATGTAGCATGCCGTACTCATGGCTTCTGTCTAGAACACTTGAGAGATTCCTTTTTCATTCAGCATTACTCTGGCCATCTTCGTGAGCACTTTGTTCTTTCTTTCCATGACTCTATTCTATTAAGGTGTTCTTGGTGCTGAGAAGCTGTGGTTGATCCTGTGTTCGTCACAGTAGCTAGCAAATTCATTGTTTTTAAATTCTCCTCCATGATCAGTCATGATTGATACAATAGAAATACCTTTCTCATTTTGGACCTTTTTAGCAAAAACAATGAATCCACTAAATGTCTCATCTTTAGCGGAAAGAAACAAAGTCTAAGTATATCTTGAATAGTCATCAACTATCACAAGAGTATATAAGTTTCCACCAAAACTTTTAACTCTTGATGGACCAATCAAATCCATATGAAGCATTTGGAGTGGTCTCTCAGTTGAGACTATCTTCTTTGGTTTAAAAGAGGATTTGTTTGTTTACCCTTCTGACAAGCATCACAGATAATATCATGTTCAAACTACATTTTAGGTAAACCAATAACTAAATCCCTTTTAGTTAATTTTGATAGCTGATACATGTTAAGAAGAGTAAGACATTTATACCAAAGCCAACTTTCTTCAATTTTACTAACAAAGCAGTTTTCAAAGAGTTTAGAATCAATTTGAATAGCATAGTAGTTACCATCCTTTGGAGCTCTTAGCTTCATATTCAATTCTTCCTTTTTGAGTGGCAGGTCATCTTTGCTAATGATCAGGTATTCTTTTGAATTGAAGATTACCCAGTTATTCTTGTCGGTACTTTGTCTAACACTGAGTAGGTTGTGACTTAATCATTCAATGTAGTACACGTCTTCATTCCTTTGTCACTTCTTGCTTCTCCTACCCCTTCTATTCTTCCAGATTGATTCCCATTGAAGCTCACTTTACCACCTTCTTTGGGTTTGAGTGTTGAGAATTTGTCACTGTCACCTGTTATGTGTCTGGAGCATCCACTGTTGATGTATCACATGTAACACCTTATGTTTATACCAAATAACTTATCATGCGGAAGCATTTGGAATCACTTATGAAGGCTACAAATGATGAAAAATCAAGTTTGAAAATTTTTATTTACGGGTTACTATTCATTGTCACCTTAAAATGTGACGAACTTTGAAAATTCATAACTAATTGTAGAAAAATTGAAATTGAGTGATTCCAAGTTCTACGGAAAGCTCTTTGGATAAAATTTTGAGAAAAAATAGTTTCTGGACTGATTTCCTTAGAATTCGAGCCCAATTTTCTTTGAAAAAGTTACTGTTTATTTGGTCATTTTCGGATTTTACTTGATTTTTGCCTAACTTTGGAAAGGCAAAACTTTCTGCTCGGTTATCGGAATTAGGCGAACTACCCTTCCTTTTAAAGAGAAAAATAAGATCTCTTTGCTCGTCGAATTTCAAAACCTAACTCACTCGTTTACTCAAATGGCCAATGGTCAAACTTTGATCCCTTTTAGTTGACTTTTTACCCCCTTTTGAAAGAGTAACTTAACTTAATTGACCACTCAACATCATAGTATACTCTGCTTAGCTGTATTAGCTATTTCTAATCATGCTTGGACCATTCTACTCATGCTTGTATACCTCTAACCTTAATCATACCATTAGAAACATAAAGCATGCTTCATATTACATTCCTCCAAAATAGAAAGGTTCAAAGCCATATAAAGTTACTATGGCTTACTACCTCTTCAAGTAAAAGCCAACTCCTTTCCTTTGCCCTTGGATGTTGAAGGCCCTAGGGTTTGTTTAAACATTGGGGTAAGATTCTTGGGGAATCTTAGTAGCAATTGCATACATTATCAAGGTCACACAATACATTGTAAATCAAGCTACATGCATGCATACTTTAACTTTATGTTCATGCTATGGCAAGGACATATCATCATAAACATTCATAGCACTCAACATAGCATAAGCCAAGGCATAATTTGCATGGAGGCAACATCATATAACATAACATTCTCATCCACCTCATAGCATAACAGATTAGCAAAACACATAGCCATAATCATACAAAGTAAGGTAACACTCTAATATAATGAATTGCAAAAGCTACCTTGAATGCTTTCCTTCCTTTTGAACTCTTTCCTCTTGACTAGATCTTTGCCCCTTTTGTTATGTATAGCCTATTAGGCAATCAATGACACAACATTAAGTATCATTGCAACTTCACAACTTAACATAACCTTTTAAACCCCTTTTTCTTGATTTTTAGGGTTTATTTTTCTAGCTTTGATTCTTGAACTTTCTTGGGCCTTTCATACATAATTTTTCATGTAGAATCCATTTATCATATTAGTTTTATGAAAATCCAATCCCTTCCCATTGACTTAGCTTGGCCGAACCATATATATATTTGTAGGGAAAAGGATTTTCAACCAAACTAACATGTAACCACTTAATCTTTAACCTTGCTTAATCTTTATCTAAACCATTCTCTATCATTTTGATAAAATTTGGGCAGCACTTCCCCTTAGGAAAATGACTTTCTACCATCATTAAAATAGCCTAAAACTAACATACCATCATTATAACTTGAAATGAAAGAGTTTTAGAAGCTTACCTTGCTTCCAGATGACTTTCTCTCACTAGAATTCTCCTCTTTCTCTCTCTACACGAAAATTGCAAGAGGTTTCCTACTTGAAAGGTCTTGCATGAAATGAACATGTGAGGGGGTATTTATAGGCTTCATATTTCACTAATTCCACATATGCCCTTCTTGCATAAGACTTAATCTTAGCCCTCCAATTTTTACCTCTTTCCACATGTACAAATCTTAGGCTAGGTAGCTTAATATGTTGACACTTGGATGATGAGTCATTAGGGCTTATGTCATCTCTTCTTATCCATTAAGATTAATTAGGCTCTAATCAAGGTTTACTCTCTTAATCCCTTGATTAACTTGGCTAATCAACCTTCTAGAAACTTTTGACTTTTCAAAGGTAGATGGTTGAATCCTAGCCATCCAATGAACCATATTTGCCACATGTCACAATCCTACGGAAGATGACTTAACCCTAATCATCTTACTTAAACCTAATTAGGTTTTAACCTATCTTGATTTATTATTTTCTTTTTCTTTTTCTTTTTATTTTATTTTTTCTTTTCTTGGCCAATTTAGGCATGACATGTGTCCTTGTCCATCTGTAGGAAATTTTATCACCCCTGTTGTCCAGACAGTCCACTGAGTCTTAATATAGTACTGGTTTATTTTATCTGATAGCTGAAAAATTCTAGTATCTCAAAATTCTTATATTAGCTCACCATTAATTATGTCTCAGTAAAGGGGTATTTCTTGATTAATTTTATAATTTTTCTCCCTCTATAACTCCTTAAATTGTCATTTCTGTAAAAACAGAAAATCTACCAATATTAATTTAGCTTTAAATTCAATTAAAGCTAACCTCCTCATCATTTAGTGTTGGAAATAATTTTATAAATTTCCATAATTCCTAAATGAATTTCCTTTAATTTTTCATAATTTTCTGAGATCTCTAAGTATTTTTAAAAATTAATAGTGGCTAATTTTCCTTAATTTAGCCAGAATATTAATAATTAAAATAATTTTGAATAAATTATTTTCAACCTGTATTTACTTTCTAGACCTCAAATACCATTCTACGACATTAATTCTATTTTCCATGATTTACTGGAAATTTTTAGGATTTCCGGACACTAATTACGATAATGCCCTTTGTAGACCAATCATTTTAAAAATGACAATTTGGTCCTTTTTCAGTTCTCACTTCAATTGTTATGCTGTTTATCTATCTTTTATCTCACCTGGCCTTGGTCAGCCCTAAATCTTTCACTAATCATACTAAAGATATTAGGGTATGACATATTTCCCTATTTCTAGGTTAGAAATTTTGGGATGTTACATATCACTTGTTTGTTCTGGATGTTTTAAGACATACTTACATCAGAAAAATCACGTTTTAGGTACCCATACCTTCTTGGGTCCTTTTTGATTAGTCTAGTTTATCTGTGGTACATATATACCTTTGGGCACCCATTTTAATGTCCTATAAGTTCTTTTCTTCTTGTGATGACAAGAAGAAATTGTATGACCCTTATGGTTGTTGTCACATCCCAAAATTTGAACACTGAAGAGAGCCAGACTGATGATGTCAAACTCCTAGGGGTAAAATTGGAAGTTTTGTAAAAATTGTCAAAAATTAAACAAAAATAGAAAAAGGCCAAATTAGATGTTTTTGAGGCACCTATGATGTTTGAGGAGAGAAAATGGCCCAAAATAAATTATGGTGAAATTTCCCAAAATAATTATTTTGAGGGAATAGTGAAATTTGAGGAAATATAATTATTTTAATTATGTAAGGTGAAACATCCTACCTTTAACCCCTCAGAGTATGCATTAGTAAGCGTTATGTGTAACATCCTAAGTTTTTATCGGGTTTTAATAGCCTCTTTTGGTTGATTTTGGAGGATAGATTAGCAATTTAATCTTGATCTTGGTGTTTGGGTTGAATTTGAGGTTTGTTGGAGGAATAGGTGAACGTTTCCCTCTCAGGGTATGTTTGCCGCGGCGAAGTTTCACTTCTGCGGCGCACCGGGAGTTTTAGAGGGGAGTGTCTTCTCGGGAAGGTTTGGCCGCGGCGAAGTCTTGGGGACACCGCAGCGATGTTATTCTGGTGAGCGAGGCTTCCCTTTCGGGAAGGTTTCGCCGCGACGAAAGTAGGGGTATGCCGCGGCGAATGTTTTCTGGGCGAGCGAGAGTTTCCTCTCGGGAAGCTTTCGTCGCGGCGAAGTCGGGTTTTCAAGCGAGTAATCCCTCTCGGGATTAGTTCGCCGCGGCGAAGATTGGGGTTCGCCGCGGCGAAAGGTCACGAATCTATATATTCGCGGGAGGAGTTCATCGTGCGAAAATTAGAAAATCTGAAGGAGGAGAGAGGAGCTCTGCTAGGGTTTCGTTGTTGAGGCTTGGGAAAGGCATTTCTAAGGATCCATTACCTCAAGTAAGTGATTTTAACCTCTAATCTCCTTTCTTTCTTGGAATTTCTTGGAATTTCTGAGGATTTTTGGTGAAACCCTAGGATTTTCTAGGTTGTATTGGAACTGAGGTTTTTGACCAATTGTTTTGAGTTTAATTGATTGCTTTGGGTTAGTTTAAGTATTTAATCGGTGTAGTTTCCTTGGATTTAAAGAATCTTGAATTTTTGGAGTTAGGGTTTATGGAAATAGGTGATTTGGGATTGAGGATGACAATGTAGAGATTGATTTTGAGTTTTGTGATTTGGGTTATGTTAAGGAGGGTTAAATTGGATGTTTAATCGGTTTAGATTTGTTGTTGGAACCTTAATTGTTCAAATGGGATGTTTGGGTGTTGAATTCTTATAGTGGGTCCTTGAGGTTATGAATTTTAATTGATGTTTGGAAAGGAATTAAGGTTTTAATGGATTGGTATGACTTTGGAGTGTTGCCTTGATAGTTATACCCTTTGAGTTGGGTAGAGTTTTGATGGGAGATAGGAATTTTGTGTCCCCAAGTGTTGTTTTGGCCACATTATTAGTTTGAAAGCTAATATATGATGGTTTTGTGTTTGTGTGCTTGTGTAGACCGGTTGTGAGTCTTGGTGGTGTACGGGGCCACATTGTCAGTTTGTTCTTCCTTGCTCAGGCGAGAGGTAACCACTTTCCAATCCTTAGTACTTGCTTCTGTGGTATTGTGAGTAGATTTATGTTTTGTGCTCTGAGTAACAATTACATTCAAATTGTATGTTATATATATAAAAAGGAAAATCGTTTTATGGGGTTTTGATTGGTAATGGATAAATCTTGGAATTGTGAAAGATATGCCACTGAAAGGAATTAATTATGAAAGGTTCAATTGCTATTTGATTATAGTTTGAGCATGATGCATGAATTGGGAATTGGTGAGAATTTTTGATAGTTACTACCACGTGGTAAGGCCTCCATTAATGCATGATGGTTGGCTTAGTACGTCTCCCATAGTGAGGGATAGGCCTTTTGGCTCCTTACGTCCCCCAAAGTGAGGGATAGGCCTTTTATGGCTCCTTACGTCCCCCATAGTAAGGGATAGGCCGGCTTCGGCTCCAGAAAATCCCCCAAAGTGAGGGATTTGGTTGGTGGGATTGCATCATTGCACTTGCATGAATTGTTGTGGCTATCGTTATATATTATTTGTGAACTGCCCCACTTGACACCTCACGAGCACCTATTTAGTAGTACCTAGTATTGGAAAGGCTGGTTACTGGGACTTTGTCTCACCCCGTGGTTTACAATGTTTTCAGGTGAAGGTTCCGGGCGTGGGCCATCGGGAAGAGACGCAGAGGCTTGAGCTTGGTTAGCTTTAGGCCTCTAGCATTTGTATATGTATGGCTAGTATATATTGCCACATTTAGGACTGCTTTTTGATATATTTGATTACCCGGCCTTGTTGTAAACTGGAGAGAATGTATCTCCTTATTTTAGTTGGTCGGAGGCCATTGTTAGTGTCTTATGAAACTCTGGATTATTTTGTTGGGAATCTTTTAGATGGGCTGATGTGATGTGTTTTGTTACCCGGGCCGGAGGCTCGGAGGCCCAGTAGATGTAAATGAATGATTTCAGTTGCATGCAATGGATTACGGGTTGACCCGAGTTTGAAAGTCAATTTCTAAAAATATGAAATTTTCCTTCTACTATAGTAGTTCCTTTTAACAGATGTCCTTTTCTACCATAGTAGTGATTTTGTGACCAGGTTATAATGTTTTGAGGTTAAAGGGTCTTTACATTATGGTTCAAGCAAGTCATGACACAGGCTCGTGGATTTAAAATTTCAACATAATTATTTGGGTTACTATTCACTGTTCAAATTCCAAATTATAGGCCCAATTTCAAAAATTCATAACTAATTCCATAAAAATCGTATCTCTTTGTGTACATATCTAATTGAGGCGATTTACCTCGCATTTTAAAGCTTGGGATGTGTACTATGAATCTGTCAAATTTTGTGGCTTAACTTATTCATTTGATAGGTCAAACTGGAGCTACAAACTCACTACTCCATGACTTACGTTTTATCCCTTAACCTCTGTTTACTTTAATTCTTTCTATTTCTTTGGCACACATAAATTGGGTTTATGCTTTCCCAATCATCCTTATACATTTCTATTCCTCCCATAAACATTATAATTAAATACATGGCATTATTGGCATCTATAACATAAATTACATAATAGGAGAATTACATATTGAATAATAACATCATTCATTAACGTTAATAATTCTCCACTTTCTTCTGCTTGCCTCTCATGCCATTATTACCCACAATTGATTGACCTAAATGGTTGGTTAGGGAGGGGTGAGATTTGGGAGAATCTCAGTAGCAAACACTACCCATAAGCATGCAAGACATAATGCACATGCATGACATGTTATAACATTAACACATAAATGCCATGGAAAGTAAGCTAAAGCATTTAATGCTTTCATTACATATTGCCAACACAACCATTTCATCATAGCTTAGTCACATCATGGCAACACAACCGCATCATGCAAGCATACATATCAAGCACACAATATAAGTAAATTTACTACCTTGTAACATAGCTTTCCACTTGCTTTTCCTTTGATTCCCTTGTCTTTCCAACCCTATGAATTTTCAATCAACACCATCAAACATCCTTTTGGATGTTCCAAGGTCTTAAACACATCAATACGTGATGCAAAACAATTATTAGAATCAAGTCATCAACTTATCACTACTTGATTTTTTCTTGGACATACTTTAACTTTCGAGTTTCAATTCCAACCTTCCTAAAATTATTTCCACATATTATCCCCACATAATTTTGTACGTAGAATCCATTTCCAAGCTCAAAACAATCAAAATCCAATCCTAACTATTCAAAATAGTCAAGGCCGAACAGAATCACAAACTACGGGAAAATTGGATTTCTTGCAAAATCAACACAGAACCACTTGATTCTGTTGTTTCCAAGCCTTTAAACATGCTTTTAACATCCATATCATCTTCTCCTATTCCAATAAATTTTGTGCAGCACCTCCCCATAGGATCTCAATCATCAAAAATCTAATCAAACCAACCACCAGCTTAAAAATAACAAGGGAGGTAGAAATTACATCAAAAACGGCACACATACGTTGTTTTAGAGCTTGATCTGGCTTGAGATCACTTGGCCTTTCTTTCTCCCTCTTCTTTCTCTCTCTAGAAACCATTTTACAAGATCTTCCCCAACGTTTCCATGGCTTAGGATGAAATGAGAGGGAAGGGAGGGATATTTATAGAAAACAAGACCGAATCTTGGCCGTTGATCTTAAAAATATGTGGCTTGATCTGGACCGTCCATTTTCTCTTTGTATCTTGTGATGACACGTGTCCTATGACATCATGCTTACCTCATCTTGATGACATCATGCTTACATCATCAAGCCTCATTCAAGACTATTGGTAACTTGACTGATCATTCCCCAAGACAGTTCCAATAGCCAATATCATTCTCTTAAGCCTTATTCAATTCTCCAGGCCACCTATCTGCTTCTTTAGGTGCCTAAGCCAATCTGCCTTAGGAGTTCTCTTACTCCTCTAGCTGCTCTTACTGTTCTTAGCTACTTTAGAACAATACAAGGAGAGGACTTGTGCAACTTCTCTTTTCAATATGAGCATACTCTAACATGCATAATGCCTGGCATTTCAATGCAAGGAGTGCAAGCTCTTACTAGTTGCTATGTCTGCAACGTGCCATCTAGACAACTTATCCCTAAAAAGAGAGCCCCTCGTCCTGTTCGCAGCTGATTATGGAAGTCATAGGGAGAGTGATAAAGCTTTGTCGTTAGGGGCTCTCAAAAATACTAGAATTAAGCTTAGAAGTACAGTGGCTCAACCCTAGGTTGATTCACAAGGAGGTCAATTGCTTAGGATCTTAGTTTGATTAAATGCCAATCAAAAATTAATTATAAGAATTGAGATTGATTTTCTCTGATTGAATTACTCTAATCACCTAATATTTATTTGACTTTCTGATTTAAGATGAGTAAAGAATGACAATAGTGGAGATGGAAGACAGTAGTGTGGAGTATGAGAGAAATGCAGTGGTGATTCTTCCTAAGAGTGTGGCTTCACCTTCATCACCTCATAAAATAAGGAGCCGATTGCAATCAAGAGAAAATATGCAGCAAATTATAAGTGGATGAATTGAAAATTCTCAAGATAACATCAACCAATAGTTACTGTAAATCAATCAACTCAATCACAATACCAAGTCAAACTAGACTCAATAGTCCGATCAAATCTACTCAGGATCCAAGAATACACTGTCAATACATCACATTACAATCTGAGTACAGAGTTCCTCAAGATGAACAATCTAAATCTAATCTAAAATCACAATTAACCAATATCACCATATGAGATAATCATGAATCTAGGAAGAGACAAACTCCCCTATCAAAGTAATGGCTCTGGATCGGCTTCACATCTTAGGAAGGATAAACGACTAGCTGCTCATGGATAGAAGGAGAACTACACTGAGATGCTCCAAAATCACCATGGCAGAAGCTTAAAGGAGGAAGATGGATATGATAGTGAGATATGGATGAGATAGAGATAGATTGGGAGAAGAATGGCGATCCCCCTTAAAATCTGATTCTTTCCATTTTGTAACTAACGCCCTCCATTTGGTTAGGATCCGCACCTTTCAGGATGGAGCTCCAAGATCCGGGTCATCCACTTCCTCCTCCAGCTTCTATTCGCACGTTTCTGGTTTAATTTGCTGATATGTGTCATCCACCGCGGCGCCTTCATCCATCTGCCGCAGCGCTTGGCCTATACGGTGCCGTTTTTATTAGTGATCTTGAGCTTCATGTAAATACCAATCTGCCGTGGTGCCTCTGTCCATCCGCCGCGACGCTTTTTACCGTGAGTCCCCTTGGAAATCCGTCGTGGCACCTTCCCAAATCCACCGTGGCGCCTCAGACAGAACTGAAACTCTCTGAAATTCACACCAAAACAGGGATCAAAAGTATACACATATAAAATCATATAAAAACATGTAAAAACACCTGCAAAACCTCACAATTCCTCTCACCAACTCTTATGCACAATGGAAGCTAGTTATGCCTAAAGTATGCAAATATAGATGGCAAAAGCATGAGTTTAGGGCTAGAAATGTATGCAAATAATGAGACTTATCAACTCCCCCACACTTAGCTTTTGTACTCCTGGGCAAATCAGGTCTAAACATATTGTGAAAGAGAAGGATGAGAGAAAGGAGTAAGCAAGCTCAAAAGTTCAGGTTACAACTACAACCAACAATGATTCTTCAACCAACATCCATCCATGGAACAATCTAATACAAAGAAATCAAGCAATGATATGTAATTTAATCTAAGTGAATAAGATATAGAAGACCACACAAGGGAATTAGTATATCACTCAACTCACAAGTGTTAAAGGTTTTTTCACTCAATTCACTTATTCAAATGCTCTACCATATGCTTGTAATAGCTCTACCTTTCCACCACTCAAATACATAAGTACTCAAGAATCAAGAGGACTTTTATGGCTTGTAATGTAAAGGTGGGGAAGAAATGCACAAGAATACATATGAGGATGGAGTTAATATGTGAATCAATGTGTAGAATTCAATAGCATTAGTAATGTTCAATTTAAGATTTGATTTCTTGATCTTGAATTCCTAAGCTATAAAGGTGCTTTTATTCTCACTTTCTTTTCTTTTCTTGCTTTTTCATTTCTTTTTAACTTTTCTATTCTCTTTCTCTGTTTTTTTTTTACAATTCGCATGTTTCTTCTTCTTCTTCTTCTTCTTTTCAAAGCTTAAGTATGCATCTCCTCATATCAATCCATCAATTGAATCCATCAAAATGCTAGTGAATTCTAAAAAGAATGAATGAAATGAAATATGCATCCTTGTAGGAAAGAAGTTTTATAATTGAGAGTAAAATGAATGGAAAAAATTAGCTAAAAGGCTCAAATGGGTAACAAGGGATAAATCATGTAGGGTTTAGCCATTTGGTCTAAGTAGCTATTTTGAATGAATGCCTCAATCATGTTCAAGAGTACTAATGTTGCATGTGGTCTTGATTAAGAGCTAAGACAAGTTCTAGAGAACATAAGAAATAAGTGAATGCACACACCAGAAATGAATATAAAGGCTCAAAGAATCCTTCCAACTAGGCTTTGTCTTCTATATTCATTCACTTCAGTTAAAGAACACATCATGCTTAATCTCTATGCATTAGAAAATTTCACTTCAGGATATTAATTTCTAATTCAAATCAGTCACAAATGTAACATTAGAATTCCTAAAGTAAGCTTAAACCTTCAAAATTTTTTTTGAAAACTGAGGTTCTACAAAAGACACAAAACACACAAAAACACAACATTCACTCCCCCACACTTAATCCTTGCATTGTCCTCAATGCAAACAAACTAAAGATATAACCATGTGTATCAAAAATATAGCAAGAGACAAGAAATGGGACCAAGACAGAGGGAGCTTATTCTGAACAGCTTACTACTATATATTTTTTTTTCTACTGGTTAGTCCCCTCCCCCACACTTATTCTAAACAAGCAATCCAACATATGATGTAACAAGCAATTCAAGATAGTAAAGGAAGGAAAGGGACAACCATGTAGTTTAAAGCGCTTCAAGCTCTTGAATGAGAAGGTAGCATCTCTAATGATGAACATATGAGTTTCCAAGATATTTTTCAGCTCCAGTACCTTAGGTGGTGGTTCTGGGTCAATAGGCATAGGGTTCATAATGTATGGTTCCTTCAACAAAGAATCATGATTAGACTTATCAAAACAATCAATGAAATTCACTGAATAGGTACTCACATAAGAGGATGCACAAAGATGAGAAGTTGTTGTATGCTCATGACTAAAAAGACATAAATCTGGTGTTAAATCACATGAGAGTATCTCAAGTGAAAAACAATGAGCATATATAACAATGAAAATTTGGTTCCGTACAAATCCTCTGTTAGTACCTATGTTGTCAAAAACATGTGCAAATCCATGGTGAACAATTTCAAGATTTGAGTCATGCACAAGTCTAAATGTGGTATGCTTATTATCATACAATTTAGGACCATGAATTTCCAAACCCTCAATATCAGGTGGAAGATCACATGACAATGTGGGATGCAAGAGCCATTGAATTGGATTTCCAATACTGAGTATAGGAACAATACAGTGTAGAATATATGGATATTTAAGCTCATGCAAACAATCATAGACATTAGAGGAAGCAAAAGGAAATTTTGATAGATCAAGATTATTCTCAAGTTCCCCTTTCACTTTCCTATGATCGAGTATCCTAGACAAATCAGAATTACCATCATCTTTTATCAAATCATCTTGAAAATCATCAAAGAATGTAGAATTAGAAGAGTGAATAGTAGTAGCAGTGATGCGGTCAATATCCTCTCTTATTAAATCATCATGGAAAGCATCAGAAAATGCAGAATTAGAGGGATCAATAGTAGTGACAGCAGTGCTGTCAATCTCCTCTACATTTTCAACATTTTGCAACAATATTGTTTCAATTTCATTTTGTATTTCATCTTCCTTCACAGCTGCAATGCATGGTTCAGCTCCTTCTAAATTCTCTATGCCTGCCACATCAAGTAAAATACCTTCCTCAAGGCTTTCATCAAGTGTAACATGTGTATTAAAGTCATTAATTGAATTAGATGAAGAATCAAAGTCATGTGAAATGGAAAGCCAGCAATCAATTTCCTTACAAACGAGGCATGACACGTCACCTTCACATGCACAAAAACAAGAAAGAGGGTGGAAAGAAGAGATCAGGGTGAATTCATAATCAAATTCAATTTTATTAGAAAATTTCAATTTATTCAATGACTCTTGTACACATGAAAGTCCATCAATCAGGGAATTAGAACCTTCATTAGCACTACACAGATCAATATTATCCACTTCCACACCAGAAGAAATAGGAATCGTGCAATCAACATGTTCATTAACATTATGACATTGATTTCTAAATTCAGGCTCAAGGAAGGTTCACTACTCTCAATATGTTCATGCTTGTCATATTGTCCAACACACAAGTGACTTGAAAAATTTTCATTCAAAGCTTGACAAGAAACAAGAGAAACATCATCTTCATGCTCAAGAGGATTAGGTTCAGTTACATCATGCTCTAAAGTATTTTCATTAACATCAATAACACAAGGAATATCATCAACAATAGTTTCACAAGAAAAAGGAATAGAAATAGGAGTAACCTTAAGAGATAGGGTTTGCTCTTCCTCTTCAATTTCTTGGATTGTTGGCATGACATGCAGTGGCTTTTGCTTCAACCTCTTAAGTCTGTGCCTTCTTCTCCTCGTTTTAAAGCCAAATAGCTTGATCCTTCTTGGTTGCTTAGGAATTTCTTCCTTAGCTACTTTAGTCTCAGGCTTATCACAATCAGTAGCAATAATTAGAGCACTATGATTACCCACATTGTCAATTTGTGATGTAACATGTGTATCACTTCCCGGGTGTATTTCAATTCCAAAATCTTCACAAAAGCTATCACAGCATTTGTAACACCTCATGTTTAAATCAATTAACTTTTCTTGCGGAAGCATTTGGCATCACTTTTGAAGGCTACAATTGATGAAAAATCAAGTTTGAAAATTTTCATTTACGGGTTACTATTCATTGTCACCTTAAAATGTGACAAACTTCGAAAATTCATAACTAATTGTAGAAAAATTGAAATTGAGTGATTCCAAGTTCTACAGTAAGCTCTTTGGATAAAATTTTGAGGAAAAATAGTTTCTGAACTGATTGCCTTGAAATTCGAGCTGAATTTCCTTTGAAAAAGTTACTGTTCATTTGGTCATTTTCGGATTCTACTGTATTTTTGCCTAACTTTGGAAAGGCATAACTTTCTGATCGGTTATCAGAAACGGGCAAACTACCCCTCATTTTAAAGAGAAACATTAGATCTCTTTGCTTGCCAAATATTATGACCTAACTCACTCGTTTGATAGGTCAAACTGGAGCTACAAACTCACTGCTCCAGGACTTACGTTTTATCCCTTAACATCTATTTAATTCTTTTTATTTCTTTGGCATACATAACATGGCCTTACTCTTTCCCGTTCATGCTCATACACTTTCATTCATGCCATAAATATTATAATTAAATACATGGCATCATTGGCATCCATAACATAGTCCACAAAATAGTAGAACTATACATTTATCAACAGTCTCATCCATTAACAAGAACAATTCTCCGCTTACTTCTCCTTGCTTCTCATGCCATTATTGCCCATCATTGATTGACCTAAATGGTTGGTTAGGGAGGGGTGAGATTCGGGAGAATCTCAGTAGCAAACACTACCCATAAGCATGCAAGACATAATGCACATGCATGACATGTTATAACATTAAGACATGAATGCCATGGAAAGTAAGCTAAAGCATTTCATGCTTCCATAACATATTGCCAAGGCAAAACATAACATAAACTTGCAAACATAACTTTGCAAACATATCATCATAGCTTAGTCACATCATGGCAACACAATCACATCATGCAAGCATACATATCAAGCACACAGTATAGGTAAGTTCACTACCTTGTAACATGGCTTTCCCCTTGCTTTTCCTTTGGTTTCCTTGTCTTTCCAATCATGTGGACATTCGGTCAACATCACCAAACATCCTCTTGGATGTTCCAAAGGTCCTAAACATAGTCACATTTATGATACAATCCATTAGGACCACTAGATTACATAAAGTTCAAGACTAGCTTTCTTGAACCTCAACCCTTTCTCTTAGTCTTAGGGTTTTCTTTCCAACTTTTCTAACATAAATCTTATCATTTTCCATCCTTAAGATCCATTTCTTGTCAATTAGGACCACTTTAGATGGCCTTAGATTCAAGAATACCAAATCTGGAAATTTTGCTTCGTGAGTACTGTTCACTCAGAATTTCCAGAATTTTTGCTCAACTTTGAAAATTCATAATTAATTCTAGAAAAATCAAAATTGAGTGCTTCCAAGTCTCACTGAAAGATCCTTAAGTTAACTTTAAATGAAAAATAGTTTCAGGAACCAGTTCTACGCCAAACAGTACCGAAACTGTACGGAACTCGAAACTCTCCCAAAAGTTAAACACTGTTTCCAGATTTCAAACCCTAACTTTGAAAAAATCACCATAAATCGTACACATATCCAAATGAAGTGTTCTACCTATGGATTTAAATCTCATAGAGTGTACTTTAAGCATACAAAATTTCAGAATCAGATATGCACAGTAACTAATCCGAAATAGTTATACAATCAGGTGCTATAACCACCACATTCCTTGTTTTAGAGTTTGATCTGGCTTGGAACCACTTGGCCTTTCTTTCTCCCTTTTCTTTCTCTCTCTAGAAACCATTTTGCAAGAGCTTCCCCATGGATTCCTTATGCTTGGACGAAATGGTAGGGAGGGGAGGGGGTATTTATAGAAAAACAGACTGAATCTGGACCGTTGATCTTAAAAATACGTGGCTCGATCTGGACCGTCCATTTTCTCTTTTGATCTTACGGTGACAAGTGTCCTATGACATCATCCTTACCACATCATGATGACATCATGCTTACATCATCAAGCCACGTGTGTTTAATCCGACCGCACACGTGTCTTCCATCTAGCCGTACACGTGATGTTTTCTTTTTCTCATCTAACCGTACACTTGTCACTTTCATGTCCTTTCATCATTTATGGAATTAAAATAGGGAGAAAATAAATGGAAAATTCGTGCAAAAATATTTTCTTAATTATATCTCCACCTATCAAGCCAATCTTGCACCGTAACGGATATTTTTCGGGTCCTGACTTACCCTGTACCACCGGGACAACTTCTTCTTAAAATTTTGGCCAATAAAAGGTACATATATGGCGCCGTCTTAGAGGAGCATAGATGAAAATAATTAGCTTTGCTGACAGGCTACTTGACCTTACTGAGTCACGCAGTAGAGATTTCACTATAACGGGTAGACAAAAGACTGTCTAAAATATTCCCATACTGCGTTCTGATTTTTATGCTGTCCATAATTATCTTCTGGTGACTCAGCATGATGACTCGTAGGTGTCATGATTACGCTTGGTGACTCAGCATGATGACTCGTCAGTGTCATGATTACGCTTGATGACTGAGCATGCTGACTCAGCATCGTCATGATGGCTCTTAGATATTTTCTTTGGTTTTGTCTCCTATTTAGGGGATAAAATTATTTAATATTTGACTGGAGCATTTTATTCAATCCAAAGCTCCAAAAATTCATCCAAAAATATCATAAAATTCCTCATATTCTAGAGAAAATCTGTGAATTTTCTCAGGTCATAACTCAACCTGTAGCCCCACTTAAAAATCATTCTTTAAAATGCCTTTTTTCGGCACAACTGGCTTTTAAGTATTCTTAAAGCCATTTTGCTAGTCTTCTAGGGATGAGACTAATTTTATAATTTTCTATAGTCTCTTAGATCATACATCCCCATTTTACCATAATTTTCTGAGGTTTCCTTATGACTCAAACAATTAAATCTACCTCTACATCTCAAATTGAGCCATAAACTTATAAATTCCTTTTAAGTTACCTCAAGGGTATTTTCGTCTGCTCTCTTCACAAAAGAGCCTTAGAATATTATTTCCCATTTTCTGGGATTTTCTTAGAATTTTCTAAGTACTTTCCATTTTTACCCCTGATGGCCGTAACTTTCTGAATTTACGGTTTTACCCCTGCTTAGGCTCAACCTCATAAAACCATCTCTTTGAGGCTTCTAACTTAACCTTTGGTCTGTATCTAGCCTCTTTTTTCTTTCTGGGCCTTTGAGACTTTACTGGAGCCTCTAACCTTGATTACATTTAGCCCCTTAAAACTTTCACTTTGCAGTTTAGTCCCTGAAACTGTTTTAACTTCCTTTCTCATCTTTAGAACCTCTACTAAAAAGGGGTCTGGTAGCCTATCCCATTCAGGCTATTTCTAGTATTTATAGGCCTAAAAATCGGGATGTTACAGCATTGCAGTGATGGAGTATCAAAGTCTCTACTTTGAGGTGCTGGACTACTCATTTCTTGTCCTAAAGTACCTTCGGATTCTTGAGAGGATGTCTCACTTTCTGATTTAGTTACAGTTGTAATAGTAGCTTGAATTCCTTGCTCATCATCCAAATATTGAGCTTTAAACCATGGTTCACCCTCTTCACCATTCGATTTCTCCCAAAATATATGCATTATGAGTCTGTTTGACAATTCAACAATTTCATTCAACTCTTCTAATTTCTCTTTTAATTTCCCATACTTCATAGCATCATTGAGTAATCTTTCATGTCTCTCCTCTAATTGATTACTTGCTTCCCTCAAAGCATGTATGCGATCACCATGGTTTTGAATTGAAAGAAGAGATTCAATTCTACTGGTGTGAAGCTCACAAATTGGTTCATCAGGTTGTTGGGAGGCTATGGAAAGGGAAGATTCTTTAGGAGCTTGAAACCTCACTTTTTCTACTACCTTAGCTTGTGTGGATGCACTGGAGGTAGTCTTTGAGCGTAGAGTCATAGTGCTTCCATAATATGTAGCAGCCTCAAAGTTGGCTGGACTCCTAGAAGGAGCATTCTCAAAATTAACTGGGGAGTAGTCTTCATGTCTTGTTGACTTGCCATTTCCATAAGACACATTAGATGATAATCCTTCTATATTAGCATCTATTCTAGTAGCAATGGCTTCCAACCTTTCAAATAATTGGGCCAATTTATCTTTCTTTGGTGACTCAATATCCTGCAACTGAGCTTGAATATGGGTTTGATGAAATTCCTCCCTCCATGTAGAATTTTGATGACTTGACTCATAGTAGGGCTGATTCATCCAATCAGGATTTCCATGAGGATTCTTACTAGAGCAATTCCATCTATTATGCCATGGTGAATTGCAATAGCAACACAATGGTCTTTCAGATGCTGGGTATAAATTTGCATGTTGCAGATGAGAATAGCTCGGTTCACACCCATATTCCTCTTGAGAATTCCTATACATTAGGGCATAATATGGGAAATCATCATTAGGTCTAGAATAATAGGAATTAAATCTTTCATCCTTCCCATAGTAATCCATGACTCAATCAAACAAAAGCACTAAAACCAATCAAAATAAACAAAATCAATCAAGAAAACATGAGATAGACTCAGGCGCTGCGGCCTTTAGCTTGAGGCACCGCGGCCTCTGAGGCAGAGAGCTTCAAAACGCAAGAATGGACAATGTGCTGCGACGGATTGTGAAGTGTGCTGTGGCGCTTTGGACAGAAAGCTCGAAAACTAGTCAAAAATACTCTGAATCACATGCAGAAATACAAGAACACTAAAATACAAAGATTAAAACATGATCTAGCTGAATTTTTGGGACAAAAATACTCACATATGGAAACTATGAGACCACAAAATGTAATTACAAGAATAAAAAACAGGACAGTCTAGAGGCTAGAATTCAAGCAACAAAACACTGTAAAACAAATTAAACTGACACTTAACCAATTAAAACCTTGAGCAACCGTGCCTCCCCGGCAACGGCACCATTTAATAAAGCTTTGTCGTTAGGGGCTCTCAAAAATACTAGAATTAAGCTTAGAAGTGCAGTGGCTCAACCCTAGGTCAACTCACAAGGAGGTCAATTGCTTAGGATCTTAGTTTGATTAAATGCCAATCACAAATTAATTATAAGATTGGGATTGATTTTGTCTGATTGAATTACTCTAATCACCTAATATTTATTTGGCTTTCTGATTTAAGATGAGTAAAGAATGACAATAGTGGAGATGGAAGACAGTAGTGTGGAGTATGAGAGAAATGCAGTGGTGATTCTTCCTAAGAGTGTGGCTTCACCTTCATCACCTCATAAAATAAGGAGCCGATTGCAATCAAGAGAAAATATGCAGCAAATTATAAGTGGATGAATTGAAAATTCTCAAGATAACATCAACCGATAGTTACCGTAAATCAATCAACTCAATCACAATACCAAGTCAAACTAGACTCAATAGTCTGATCAAATCTACTCAGGATCCAAGAATACACCGTCAATACATCACATTACAATCTGAGTACAGAGTTCCTCAAGATGAACAATCTAAATCTAATCTAAAATCACAATTAACCAATATCACCATATGAGATAATCATGAATCTAGGAAGAGACAAACTCCCCTATCAAAGTAATGGCTCTGGATCGGCTTCACATCTTAGGAAGGATGAACGACTAGCTACTCATGGATAGAAGGAGAACTATACCGAGATGCTCCAAAATCGCCATGGCAGAAGCTTGAAGGAGGAAGATGGATATGATAGTGAGATATGGATGAGATGGAGATAGATTGGGAGAAGAATGGCGATCCCCCTTAAAATTTGATTCTTTCCATTTTGTAACTGACGCCCTCTATTTGGTTAGGATCCGCGCCTTTCAGGATGGAGCTCCAAGATCCGGGTCATCCACTTCCTCCTCCAGCTTCTATTCGCACGTTTCTGGTTTATTTACTGTTATGTGTCATCCGCTGCGGCGCCTTCATCCATCCACTGTGGCGCTTGGCCTGTACGGTGCCGTTTTGATTAGTGATCCTGAGCTTCATGTAAATACCGATCCACCGTGGCGCCTCTGTCCATCCGTCGCGGCGCTTTTTACCGAGAGTCCCCTTGGAAATCCATGGTGGCGCCTTCCCAAATTCGCCGTGGCACCTCAGATAGAACTGAAACTCCCTGAAATTCACACCAAAGCAGGGATCAAAAGTACACACATAAAATCATATAAAAACATGTAAAAACACCTGCAAAACCTCACAATTCCTCTCACCAACTCTTATGCACAATGGAAGCTAATTATGCCTAAAGTATGCAAATATAGATGGCAAAAGCATGAGTTTAGGGCTAGAAATGTATGCAAATAATGAGACTTATCAGAGAGGACTTATGAGGTTCTGTTCATTTTACTTGCCCTTCTCTGTTAAGCTTAGGGACATTCAACCCTAGCTCTGTTCTTGGCTAGTCATGCTTCTATTGGGGTGACATCAACTCCGCTTGCCTTGCCTCAGCTGCTCCCCTTTCCTACTCGGATAGGGTATCTTGCTCCCTCTAGAGTAGTGTCAATTCTATCTTGGAGGACTAGTTCCCTACTTTCTCTAGGAAGACTCGTAGCCAAGACTATATCCCTTATGAAGGGTGCCTCTCAACCTAACCCCAAGTAACTGAGTGTCTCTTAACATTACCAGAAACATGCCAACCTCATAATGCTAGCTCCTTGCATAGCTATTTGTCTCATTCTTATCTCTTTCTCTTCTTGATCTCCAAGAATTCCACTAAGGCTATCCATTTTGATTTCACTATCTCTAAGTTCCTATTTATCTATTTAGGGACTTGAGATAGCTATTCTATCATGGTATCCCAACTCTAATGAGGCTGTAAGAGTTCATCCAGCTTAGGTGGCCACTACACCTTCTTAGTGGTGTACAGACTCAACCCCTAACTATCTTATTCAACTCCTTATCATTACTCTTTCTCTTGAGGGGGAATACGATAGCTTTTAAATAGTGGCTACCACTCTTTCTCTAATCTCTATCAGTCTTACTTTCAGTGACCTCATAGTCTATCAAGTTTTGCCGAGATACTACCTTAGCATTTGAGAGTCACTGTCCCTATTCGTCACGGCCAGAATCCTTATTCGCCGCAAAGAAAGTCACCACTTTCTCTAGTGATCACTTTCGTATTCATTCATGGCCATCAATACCCTTAGTTCACCATGACGAAACATACTTTCTCTTAACCTCTACTAGTCTTACTTAGCTTTGTTCATTGTGACCTTATCCGCTGCCTGAAGGACTTCCATGTCCTAGCCTCACTGTGATCCCTAAACAAGTCAGCTACTTCCTTTCAGCCAATTGAGGAAGAGTCTAGCTCATGTCTCTAGGCCATTAGTACTTTTGGTTTCTTCTATCCTCAGGGACCACTGGCAAACAGAAAGCTATCTTTGGCTCTTTTTAGCTTTTATATCCATCCAGGAATTGAAGATAGCTACTTTGATCGTGCTGCCTTAACATCATATTAAGGCTACACTAACTGTGTCTAACTTAGGTTGCCACTTGACCTTTTTCTTCTAGGGTTCAGACTCATACCTCTATCTGACTTATAAGCCATTATCCCTTTTTCTTTAGAGGGGAAGTCTCTTTATCTTTACATAGTGGCTACCTTCCTTGGCGTATAATTTCTTATCATTATTTTATCTATACCTTTCTAACTGAGGATCCAAACTTCACTTTTTAAAGATCCTCAATACTTATTTTTTCTAGAGCATTCACCTCCAATCCATAACCTTAGTTGGACCTTAGCTAGTATTCCATTACTAGCTCTAACTTGAATTGGGCTTTTCTAAATTGTTGTAGATAGTTTTCTTTCTTCCTATGGCAGAACCTCTGTTCTGATACCAAAAATGTCACACCTTACTTATATAATATCTTAACGTCCATTTAGAGCCATCCTAGACCACTTTGGATGGTCTTGAGCTCAAAAATTCCATAAAAACGCTGATTTTCAGATTTTTACTGTTCACTGTCCAATTTTCAGATTACAAGTCCAATTTTAAAAAATCATAACTAATTCTAGACAAATTATATAGAGGTGTCACACCTTACTATTATATTGACTTAGGTTCCTTTCAAAATCATTTTAGACCACATTGGATGGTCTTTTACCACAAAAACGCTAAATTTCGGATTTTTACTGTTCATCAGGTAAAAATCCAGTTTTCTTGGCCCAACTTCAAAAATTCATAACTTAATCCAAAAAAATCCAATTGGGTGGTTCAAAATTCTAATTAAAGCTATTTAAGTCCTATTTCAAGAAAAATAATCTCATTGTCCAATGCCTTCTGAAAAAGCGTCAGATTTTTGAGAAATACAACACTATCCATTTGCCAAAAACCTTTTTTCCAGATTCTGACTTTTAACTTTGAAAAATCATTATAAATCGTATAGTGGGTCATTTTTAACGTATTAGCTATCAATTTGAAGCTCAGGACATTAAATTTCATCATACCAAATTTCATGATTTAACACACACGGGAGCAATATCAAAAAGTCATGTGAACTAGTCAGTGTCACTGTGCTTCCAGCACTGTTAGTATAATATATACATAACCAAAATATGATCATGAATTTTTGTAGCTAAACCCCACAAATTAGCCTTCAATCTGAATTTCCCTTGGAGGATTCAGGCCCTAAAATGTTATATTTCATTTGTGGAATGAGATTTCATGGAAATCCCAGTAGCAAATTAACCAACTATAGCACCAAGCAAGCATCATTATTATGCATGATCACATTAGCTATTATTGGTGAACTAACATGCTTATCATTTGGCAAACTCAAACATGCAAAGGCCAAAGCAAGATACTATAAAGAGCAGTCACATAACAATCAAGAAAGCTCAACCACAATAATAGCAATTAACCATACAATAATCAATAATGCTAGTTAGTGGTAGTAGCTAGGTTTAACTTACTACCTTGCTCCAAAAGCTTTAGCTTTTCTTCCTTCTCCTCTTTTCCTTTACAAATATCAAACTCTAACCATGCAATCCATCAAAAAGGGTAGCAAGAATCATTATTCAACCATGAAAAAGCAAGAACATAAATCAAAATGATTCTTGAACCATAAAGCTCCCTCCTTTGTTCACTATTTTTAAACTTGGTTCTTTTAAACCCTAAAAATCACTTCTTGACTTAATCCTACATGATTTTTCATGTAGATTCCAAATATGAGCTTAGATCTAGAGAAATAAAATTGCTTCTTCCAGCCACAACCTAACCGAACCACTAGAGGTTTTAAACCAAAAATCACAACTTTGCTTTTAAGCTTCCAACACTTGTTCCTTTTAGTTTACCCTACACCATTCCTCATTTTAAGCATCATGGAAGCCTTAAAACATTGAAAAACTCACCCTAGGGTTCAGTCCTTCACTTGTCCGAAATGAACACTTGAGGAAATAACCATGAAAAATACTTTAAAACAACCTAAACTCACTTGCAAACACTAGGAACTAGCTTGTGTTGTTGTATCTTAGCAAGTGTGATGAACAAAACTCCCTTCCCCTTTTAATATCTAGTTCAGCCAGCCACAAAAAGAGGGAGAAGACAGATTTTTCAACCATAAAAAGGGAAGAAAAGAAAGCAAGACACATCTAAAACCATGAACTCACCTTGAATCCTTGCTTGAATGACCAAAGGAGCTCACTTTCTCTTGCTTTTCTCTCAAGCTCTCTCTTTTTCTCTTATTTCCTCCCTTGGCCGAACTCTCATATGAAAATAGGGGGAAGATGAGCTTGATTAATGGTTCAAAATATCTCAACCACCTTCTTTAATGATAGTCCAAGTGTCATTACCCTACTAAATCTTGATTTCTCTTTCATAATTAACAAAATTCCAAATGAAATTATTTACTAAAGTCAAGATCCTCTCCATTTGAGGAATGACACTTGGAAAATTCAAATCTTCTCCTTCAAGAGCTTGACACATGGCTCAATATGATCCCTTTGATTTGCAAGACACTAATCTTGCTTTATCAGTATACTTTAGGCTCTGAGTTTAACTTCTTTTTTATAATTACAGTAGCTTAGCCTCTGTAATTATTTTCTATCAAATCCTTAATTTATTCTCCTCATTATTACCTTCCCAATTTGCTCTCTTTGCCTCAAAATTAATTTCCTAATAATTAATTAAAAAGGAAAATTAATTTCCTTCTCTTTAGGGATTTTTCCACTTTTCATCATTATTTGGAAAATCTTGGATACCTGAGGGTCTTCATTTAATTCCATAATTCCTTATAATTCCTTGGGATCTCATAGGGATTTTCTTGGAATTTTATTCCTCTTAAAAATATTTATTTGGAATTTTCCAAATAAAATCCCTTAATTAGCCTAAATCACCTTTAAATTCTCTTATAAATTATCTAAGGGTAATTTGGTCATAAAACCAACTTTATAATTTCATATAATTCTCAAAGGATATTATCCTCATTTTTTCTTAATTTTCCAAGGCTTGGAAATATTTTTCCTTATTTAAATTTTGACCAATTCTCCTTAATTAGTCAAATTCTTATTTTTGGCTTGGAAAATACTGGAATTATTTTCCACCAAAATTCTCCTTATTATTTTTAATCCTCAATAATTTGAGAATATTTCTTATTTTTAATTATCATAATGCTGGATGTGACAAGAGATATGCCAAAATTACACGAAAAGCTCTTTCAATTCTCTTTAAGGAAAAAATATCCAATCGGACTTATCCTTGCCCAATTCGTACAGTTCATTGGATAAAAATTATTGTCTATTTGATAGAATCTAAAACTTCCAGATTCTATGCCTCAACTTTGGAGATTCATATCTCCTTGTGTACACATCCAATTGAGGTTATTTACCTCTCATTTTAAAGCCTGACATGTGTACTATAAGTCTACCAAATTTCATAGCTTAACACATTCATTTGGTAGGTCAAACTAAAGCTCAAAACTAACTACTCTAGGACCTACGTTTTATCCTTTCACCTTTGCTTGCTTTAATTCCTTTTATTTCCTTGGCATACATAACTTGAGTTTGATCTTTTCCATTCATGCTTATACACTTTCATTCATTTCATAAACATTCTAAGCACAGACATTGTATTGATGGCATTCATACCATAATTTACAATGTAGGAGAATTATACATTGAACATTAATCTCATTTATTAACATCAATAATTCTCCACTTTCTTCTCCTTGCTTCTCATGGCATTATTGCCCATCATTGATTGAACTAAATAGTTGGTTAGGGACGGGTGAGATTAAGGAAAATCTCAGTAGTAAACAATGGCATGTTAATCATCCAAGATGGATGCTAATGCCCTACACGCAACTTGTTTATTCTCTTGTTAATTAGTGACATATTAGCTTGCTCAAAGCTAACTTCTTGATGCATGGCCATGGAAACATAATCTGCTCATCATGAATAGCAATTTCAATAGTTAAAACATGCCACAATAACATTCAAACAGCATGTACACAGTAACACACAAGCATACAACATCAAGCAATGACAATAGGTAAGTTCACTACCTTGTACCTCAAGCTTTCCTCTTACTTTTCCTTTGACTCTCTTGACTTTCCAACCATGTGGGCATTCAGTCAACATCATCAAACATCCTCTTGGATGTTCCAAGATCCTAGACAGAGTCACATGGATCATACAATCTATTAGGACCACTAGATTACATGAAGTTCAAGACTAATTTTCTTGAACTTACCCCTTTTCTCTTAATTTTTGGATTTATGTTCTAGCTTTGTAAAAATTATTCTCTTAGACTAATCCTATACAATTTTGCCCAAGAAATCCAAATATTCACTTAAATTCATGAAAATCCAATCCCCTCGTATAGAACTCATTTTGGCCGAATAGGGTGTCTTGAAAGCCAAATTTCCATTTTCAAATTTAATGCTTCCAAGCTTCCTTTCTTGTGTTTCCCTACACTATTTCATCATTTAAACATGTTAGAAGCATCAAATTAAATCAAATCCAACTCTAACCTCATTCTATGTCCTTGACCGAATTGAATCATCATAAATAGGGGTGAGATTTTCTTTCCAAAACTCACTCAAAACTAAACAAAACCTATCATTTTCAAGTGTGTAATCTATGCTTTAAACCCTTGATTAACCCTTCCATAATTTTCAAAAATTTAGCAGCATCTCTCCATGGAAAGTGGCCATCCAAAACTACATAAAATCACATATAAACAGCATACAATAATTAACAAGGAGTTTAGGAGCTTACCTTGGTGATTCCTTGAATTTAGGTGGACTTTCTCTCACTAGAAATAGCTCTTTCTCTCTCTAAATGCAAGAGCAACAGAGTCTTCCCTATGGTTCCTTGCTTGGCTGAAATGTGAGGGAGAGGGAGTGCTTCTTTATAGCCAAAAATTTGGCTTGAATAGACTAAAATGCCGTTGGTGGCTAATAGAAGGGGTAAGGGCAATTTTGAAACTTTAAGTTGACTTTTACATCATCATTGCATCATTCTTATCTCATTCTTCTAGAAGGTTCCAAGTGTCACAAAAGTGGTGGAGGAGAAGGGAGATTAGATCCTAGCTATTGGATCAATTCCTAAGTTTCCTTTTACTTTACTTGGCTCACGTTTCTTCGACTTTCTTTATAGCCTTCTGGAGCTCAGAAAATTCTTCTGTCTGCTCCATAAATTCTGTTTAATTCTAGAGAGTCTCTATGAATTTTCTTAAGCCATAACACTTCCTTTAAGCCTTGCATAAAAATCATTTACTAAAATATCCTTTTATCAGCATAATTGGCTCTTCAATTTATTAAAACCGTTCCACTGGCCTTTTGGTTGTTGGACTAATTTTATAAATTAGTACACCCTTTCAACCATGTAACTTCATTTTGCGTACATTTTTGAGGTCTCTTGCTATTTTAAATAACTACCTCAAATAGTGTAGTTTTTACCATCCATAACTTTATAAATTCTATTTAAGCTGTCTCAGGGGTATTACTTTCCATTTTTACCCCTGTTAGCCGTAACTTTCTAAATTTACAATTTAGTCCCTGCTTGGACTTAACTTCATACAAGCATCTCTTTGAGGTTTCTAACCTACCCTTTGGCCTGTTTCTAGTTTCTTTTCTCTTTTTGGGCCCTTGAGACTTTATTGAAACCTCTAACTTTGATTACACCTCGGCCCTTGAAAACATTTACTTTGTAGTTTAGCCCCTGAAACTGCTTTGACTTTCTTTCTCATCTTTAGGACTTTTGCTCAAAAGGGGCTTAGTAACCTACCTTCTTTAGGCTACTTCTAGGGATTCTAGGCCTAAAAATTGAGATATGATAAGAAGTCAAGGGAATCAAAGGAAAAGCAAGTGGATAGCTTGAAGTACAAGGTAGTAAACTTATCCTTTTATGCTTGATGTGGTATGCTTATGTGTTGGTTTGTATTTATTGATGTTTGAATGATATTGTGACATGATGATTATTCTTGAAAATGCTGTTTTAATATGTTTCCATGGCCATAAATTTTTACACCAAGCATAAAGCATGATGGCATGTCCCTAGTTAACTTAAATTTATGAAAAACTACATACCATACATTAACATCCATCTTGTTCATGTATGGGGCAACGTTTACTACTGAGATTCTCTCGAATCTCACCCTTCCCTAACCAACCATTTAGGTTAATCAATGATAGGAAATAATGGCATGAGAAGCAAGGAGAAGAAAGTAGAGAATTATTAATGTTAATGAATGATATTATGTTTAATGTATAATTCTCCTATTTTGTAAATTATGTTTATGAATGGCTTGGTGCAATTTATTTGTGTAGAATGTTTATGGCATGAATGGAAATATATGAAAATGATTGGGAAAGAGTAAACCCAAGTTACATATGTCAAAGAAATAAAAAGAATTAAAGTAAACAGTGGTTAAGGGATAGAACATAGGTTCTAAAGTAGTCAATTTTGATCTTTAGTTTGATCTATCCATTAAATGAGTTAAGCCACAAAATTTGACGGGCTTATAGTACACATCCCAAGCTTTAAAATAAGAGGTAGATAACCTCAATTGGATGTTTGTACAAGGAGATATGAATTCCCAAAATTGAGGTATAGAATCTAAAAGTTCTAGATTTTACCAAATGAACAGTAATTTTATTGATTAAACTATACAAATTGGGAAAAGATAAGTCTAATTGGATGTTTTTTCCTTGAAGAGCATTGAAAGAGCTTTCAGTAGAGTCTTGGAACACTTCCATATGACTTTTTTAGAATTAGTTATGATTTTTCAAAGTTGGACTGTAATTTGAAAATTTTGCAGTGAACAGTAATTTCGTAAAGTAACATCCAAATTATGTTTTTATGAGCTTAAGACCATCCAAAGTGATCCAAAATGGCTAGAAATAGACTCTAAGGTATTATATAAGTAAGGTGTGATATAAAACAATCCTCAGATGCTGTTTATGTTTTTCTGGTGATTTTGAATATACTAGGATATTATCAATAAAAACTATGACAAACCAATCCAAGTACGGCCAGAAGATTCTGTTCATGTAATCCATGAAGATTGCAGGTGCATTGTCAGTCTAAATGGCATCACTAAAAACTCATAGTGCCCATATCAGGTTCAAAAAGTAACTTTTAGTATATCTTCTGCTTTTATTCTCAGTTGGTGATAGCTTGAACTCAGGTCAATTTTAGAAAACATAATGGCACTAGCTAGTTGATCTAGCAAGTCATGAATTCGAGGCGATGGGTATTTGTTCTTGATCGTCACCTTATTCAATTCCCAGTAGTCAATGCACAATCATAGATTGCCATTCTTTTTTTTCACAAATAGTATCGGTGTGCCCCATGGAGATACACTGGATCGAACAAGACCTTTCTCTAACATCTCTTCTAAATGCTTCTTTAGTTTCACCATTTTGTTAGGAGCCATTCGGTACAGGGCTTTAGAAATTGGTCCGGTTCTTTGTATTAGATCAATAGCAAACTCCATTCTCTTTCTGGGAGTTTACTGATCTTTATAGGAAAGTCTTCCAAAAAATCTCATACAACCAGTATTTATGTAATCCCTTTTTCTACTTCTGCTTTTATAAAGAAGAATACTATATATCCCTGGCAACCCTGTCTCAGATATCAACCCGCCTATGCTTCTGTAATTAGGTTTAGTTTCATTTTGGTACAAGGACTTGGTTCTTGGGTAGGAAGGATCAATGTTTTGTTCTTACAGTTAAGGAGTATGTTATGCAAGGATAACCAGTTCAAGCCAAGGATAAAATCAATGTCATAAGAAGGCATGCATATAAGGTCTAATGTAGTGCAACAATGGGCATACCGGACAATACAGTTTAAACAAACATTAGAAGTTAAAACTTTAGTACCAGTGGGAGTGGAAATATGAAGATCATATAGCAACATGTCAATAGTGAGCCTTATGCGCCTAGCACAATCATATGATATAAAGGAGTGGCTGGCACTCGAATTAAAAAGTGCATGCACAAAGTAACTATTCACACTAACCGTACCTTGGATTATTTTAAGCAACTTACAAGCCTCTTTCTTGTTGAGGGTGAACACCCTATCCTGAGCTTGTGGCCTCAAACTATTCACATTTTGGGGGTACTCCCTGATGAAATGTCCTGGTTTTTCACATTTGAAGCATACATTTTTACCTATCAAGCATGGCCGGTCTCCATAGTTCCTACTACAGATTTCACATTCTCTTCCTCGGTGAGTGTTGTTAAACCTTCCCTACCTTGTTCCTCCTCATTTAGGCCTCCTTAAGAAACTAGGCCTCTTTCTCTTTCTATTGCCACAATAGGAAGTTCCTTCCCGACCTGACCTCAGTGCGGGTCTATTAGTCCTTTGGGATGCCATAGATAAATCCTAATGATCTTGGCTACTTTTAGTGATATGGCAAACTTCCACTGCCTTGTTAAACACTTCAAGCTATCACAGGGTTACCTTCTCTCTCAGTTTAGGTCTCAGCCCCCTAACCATCTTTTTTGTAAACCAATGCTCATCATTCATATGGTGAAGGTATGTAGCATAGCGAGACAACTTGATATATCTGGCCAAATACTCATCAAAAGGTTCATTGGCTACCTGTTTTATGGTAAGGAACTTAGCTTTTTTTTTTCATCCCTTAGTGATCAAGGAAAGTACTTTAGGAAAAATTGCTCCTTAAATACTTCCTGGTTAACGGGGGTCGCATTTGCTTGGAGGACTATCTCTGTATTCCTCCACCATCTGTCTGCCATTACTAATCGAGGAAAGTACTTTAGGAATTCTATAATAAGATATTTTCACACTATTTTTACCTTCAGGGCCTCCATTGAGGTTCCAAAACCTCTAATTTACCAATTTTTTATTTTTGAGAAATTTTCTAAAAATTTTCTCAAATTTTTCCATTGTGCCCTTCCTAGACTGATAATTTTGAAAATACAAGTCTGGACCCTTTCTAGATTTTATATCATACCCCGCATCTTTAGTTAGTCGACTTTTCCTATTGGCCTTTAACTTAGTTTTTCATCCCCCTTATCAAGGTTAGATTTTGTGGGATATAACAGTATGGAAGAGTCCTGATCAATATCGCTAGTCTCTTGGAATGAAGTATGCAAGTCGAGGAAACATGGAGGGCTGATAAGTCTAAATTTCATTATGATTTTTCATATCTTATTTGAAAATTTTATCACATTTATTAGGCTTAAGTGCATTAATTATGATTGATTTGATTTTATGATACGATACTTGGGATAAGTTGGATATAAAAGCTGAAAATAAGAAAATGACAAGAGGGACCTAGAAATTTGTAAAAAGACAAAAGAGGACAAAAGCAAAGCACACCGTTTTGTTTTGGAAATGTAGGGCAATCTAATTCTAATATGGCTAGAGGAACCAGAGAGAGGAGGGCAGCTTCTTTTACCTTTCCTCACGGCCTTCTCTATCTCCTTATTGTCTCTATACCATCACCAACCTTCATCTCCATCGACCTCTACCCTTGTATTCTCACCCTTTTATAGGAAGTGGCATGTGGGATGAAGCACTCTCTAATTCAGCATGTTCTCAAAACATTGAAGAGTTATTACAACAATTAGACTCCTTCCAAGCTCAACTAGAGTCTCAAATGCCTAATCACCTATGTACCCCTGACCCCTATTAGATGAACCATCCTTCACATCAATCACTTAACGCATCATTCCAACCACATTAACCATTCTTCAATCACATGTCTCCACCATATGCATACCATTAAGAGCCACCCACTTTACATTACTAAGAGCCTTCATTCTAACCCTATTATTCATACCTTACACCTACTCACCCTTCACGTAAACATTTCTCTTCATACCATAAATCTTTACCCCAACCCCTTACTCTAGAACCCTTTGGACTTGATGCTTTCCTTACACCAGTAAACATAGATGACTAAACTTGTTCCCTTAGAAGGATGTATGATAAAGTGAAGATTCAACATAAAAATTTATTCATGAATAAGAAAATGTTTGGAAGCTCAAAAAAGATAGAGAAGTAATTAGAGAATATAGCAAAGTTCATCAAGGCATTTCTAGACGACATGCTATGGAAAAGAAAGAAAGGAGAAGAAGGATCTTTATGGCCTAAAAATATACTGGTGGGATATTCAGAGAAAGAGTCAAATGCTACCTCACCTGTGAAGAATTTATAAACTCCATGGCCTACATCTCTATCACATAAAGTTCTAAGGTGAAGCAAGAGCACCTCCTACTTCTAGAGGAGTCATTCTTACTCTAGGTAATAATACTCCTATTCTTGAGGAGATTAATTGTCGTCTTACTACTGATATGTCTTTAGAAGCTTCTGATAATGTGAGTGATACTGAGATGGACGAAGAAATTGTCTGTGAATCCCTGCATCTTTTTGAATATGCTAATACTCATCATTTTGCTTCTAGTGGTAGCAATTTGAATCAAGACGTTGCCTTATATGATGATTTACATGCCAATCATCTTTCCTTTCTTAGTGTTGGAAGTATTGTTATTGATAAGTATGAGAATATTGAGATTACTAAATCTTATTTGAGTGTAATTATTAATGAAAAGTGTGAGAATGATCATTGCCTTAAGAACCAAATGCACAATAGTTCCCTTGAGTTAGTAGCTTCTAGTGTTGTTGAGAAAGATTGTGAAATTTTAGCTGACAAAATCATGCATGTAGATGAGTCTTTCCAACAAGTTTTGTCTTGTAATTTGTCTCTTGATTTAGTTAGCTGTGTAAATAGTAGTATTTTGTATGAATCTTCTTTTGCTTCCACTCTTTTACCTCCTACCTCTTTTGAATGTGATAGAGATGTATTGTACTCTAACAATTATCAGTTGGATTCCTCAGTTTCCATGTCAAATACACTTTAGTGTTTTGAAATTTTAAATGATTATTTGACTCCTACTGATAGGAGTATCATTTACTTTCTTGGATGTGATAGCTACTTAGAGAGCCTAGATCATAAAATAGCTTTACTTTACTTGAAATCTCTCTATGTCTCTATTATTAGATTTGGTACTGCTGTTGGCTTGTTTTCTGTATAGGCACATAATTGGAAGGGGCCCTCCTTATAACCAAACTCCACCATATGCTCTTAGACCTCTTCCAGTTAACCATAAGCCATCACCAATAAAGTGCAATCATCAAGAGCAATCATTTTTTCTAAGCTTGATGTTTCTCATCATTGATGGGAATTTCTCTTTTAAGAGCTTAAGACAGTTTAAGCTCAAGGTTGTCTCTTTCCTCACTTATTTTCTCCTAACTTTGCATTGATTAACCGTGCTTAATTGAATTATTGAAGAAGATAAGTGTGGGAAAGCTAGTCTGGTAGAAAAAGTAGCTTTGTTTTTGTTTACTCACCTATTGAGTCTCTGTTTCTCGTCATTTCCTTGCACTTGAGTTTTGCATTGAGGACAATGCAAAATTTAAGTGTGGGGTGAGATTATAATTGATTGTGTTGTTTTAGCCTGATTTGTGTTGTTGCTATTCTCCTTGCTATTTTTGGGTAAAATTTAAAATTTTTGTGACAAAATTGAAAGAACTAAGCATGTTTTGAGGGTTATTGTTGCACTTTTAAATTTTTTTTTTGGCTTATTCTTTGGTTTCATGAAGTAAAATGTTTTGATAGATTAAGGTTAAAAGGGTATGTGCCACATTTTGTAAAATTTAACCTTGATAATAGGAATGAAAAATTAAGTTAAGGGTTAATAGGGAAAGTAGACTAACTATGAAACCGTGCATGACATAAAATCCAGATAGGGTCCAGACTAATATTTTGGAAATTATCAGTTCAGGAAGGACAAAATAAAAAAATTATACAAAAATTCTAAAAAATTCCTAAAAGGGTAAATTAGAGGTTTTGGAACCTTATTTGAGGCCCTGGAGGTGGAAATAGCATGAAAGTAACTTATTACATAATGTAAATAGAGGTTTTTCGAGAAAAAGAGTGAAAAATTAGCTAGAAATTATTCTTTTAATATTTGGAGGCCTCAATAATTCTGGAAAAAATAAGAAAAATTATTTAAGAATGTATTTGAATTTATAAATTATTTCCAGGCCTTGAAAGTATAGAATTAATTTTGGAATATTTATTACCGAAATCATATAGGTAAAGCCTGGTTCTGGAGAAAATTCAAAATAAATAGTTAGATGTTGAGATAAATTTTGGAAATTTTCAGGGGACCTTCCTATATTAAAAGGGGAATTTTGATGGAGAAAAATGAATTTTTGGATGCCCAGAACTATTTTTGGAAATAGTAACTGAAATAGTGAGTTTTGGTTAGAAATTGATCATTTGTGATTGGGCCACACTTTCCTTTCTATTTTAATAAGTTTTTGACTTCATTTGGGCCAAGAAAGCCCACCAAATTCATACAGCCACAGTCCCTCTTGCCAAGAGAGTTCAATCCAAATTTATCCCAAAATACATAAGAAAAATCAAGAACAAGGGACACTTGGCATGAGCTGAAATTCAAGAGTTAAGAAGGGGGACATATGTCCCTTTAAGTGGCAGAAAATAAGGCCATTTGGAGGGGGTTAAGGTCAGATTATGAGGTCTATAAATACCCCCTAAAATAGTGAAATTCAGCCAAAATAGAGAAAAGGGGGGAAATTTTGTCCAATTGAAATCTCAACCTTAAATAGCATCTAAAACTTTCTAAATCAAGGGAAAATCATCAAGCTTCAAGCAAGGATCCATTAAGGCATGTCTAAGATTGATTTTAGTTAGATTTAAGGGTTGTTTTGGTTGAAATTTCATCACAAATCCTAAGCCTTTATGCTGTCCATTTTTTGTCACAGTGAAAAGGCATTAGGGAAGGATAGAAACCATGAATATGAGCTTGGAATAGCATGTTTAATTGATGTTTGGATATTCGGCCAAAGCAAGTTAAGGGGGAAGGAGCATGATTCTATTAAATCTGACTTGATATTTGGCCCAAGAGATCGGTTGAAATAGAGAGGAAGCAATTATGTTAAAAATCAAGAAAAAGAGGGTTTATATGAGTTTAGTGTTGAGTAAGGGTGCTTATGCTTGAATTATTGGTAATATGGAATATGTTTATGCTTGGACTGATAGGCATTATGCAAGAAAAAAAAGAGGAGCACCAATTACCTAAGGAGGCTGAAATATATACTTGAGTAAGAGGTAGCATTGAATTCATAATTTGATTGCTTTCTTGCTTATTTAAATATATATGTATTATGTGATTGAGCAAAGTATGTGATTATGTGTGAAATACTATGTTAAGTATGTGTTGGCATTATGTTATGTGAAATAATTAATGGCTTGATATGTGGTTCTCTTTCCATGGCAATGAAAGCTTGCAAAAGCTATGTATGTTTATGCTAGTTTCATGATAACATGTCACATTTTTACATAGCATGATTAACATGATAATTATGATTCATTGCTGCTGAGATTTTTATGGAATCTCATTCTTTTATGTTCAAATACTTACCAACTAGGGGTTGGACCAAGCAAGGAGAAAGGAAAAGAGATCATCTTGGGAGATAGTTGATTGATATGCCTCTTGGAGCAATATTTTGTAATTATTATGAATTATTGTGAATTATGTAGGATATTGTATTAATGACCAAAGTTGATATGCATGTGAATATTAGATTATTGAATCATGTTTGAATCTGTAATATGTGTATGGAATGATCCTATGGGATTAAAAGAGGAGAAAAACCAAGAAAATGCATGAAAAGGGGATAAAATAGCCCTACAAATACCTCTTTTTTGCACCAACAAAATTCTATGCAATTGGTTTGAGATTTGAGCTGAAACTTGGAAAGCTTATAGATCATATTTTTAGCTTTAAAACAAGTTGTACTTCATTAAATTTGGATTTTGTTACAAAAAGTTATGCTTATTTAAAGTTGGGCATAAATTCTGAAAAATTAAAAAATGACCATATGACCAATACCACTTTGCGTGAATTCTGGGATTAATTGGTAAATTGGCAAATTGCCCTCTAGAACTTGTTTCAACTCTTTTCAAAACTATATTTCACATTTGTATCTCTTGAACATGATTAATGCATTCATTTCATTTAACTAGTGAGACCAAATAGCCTCCCTTTAAAACTTTTAACCCTTGTAATCCCTTTGAGCTTGCTACTTGATCATTGTTTTCATTCATTCATGATACACCCTTTTCTTGCAAGAGTGCATATCTCATTATATTCATATGTCTTGGAATTCATTAGCATTTCAATGATTTCAATTGGTAGATTGAGATTGAATAATACTGTGATTGAAATATACACTTGATGATTAGGGTGCAAGAAGGATGTTACACCTTGCTTCTAGTATATATTAGAATCCATTTAGAATCATTTTAAGCCACTTTGGATGGCCTTAAACTCAAAAATATGTAACTTAGATGCTAAATTTCAGAAAAACACTGTTGATGGTAATTCTAGATTTTTGTGTCCAACTTTGAAAATTCATAACTAATTCTAGAAAAATCGAAATGGAGTGCTTCCAAGTTCTATAAAAAGCTCTTGAATAGTTCTTCAGAATAAAAATAGTCTCAAAGTTAGATCTACGTGAAACAATACCAGAATTATACAGAAGTTCCACTATTCCAATCAGTAAAAACTGTTTTCCAGATTTCTAACCCTAACTTTGAAAAATCACCAAAAATCGTGTACACATCCATTTAAAACTTGCTACCTATCAATATAAAGCTGATGGAGTTTATTTTAATCATACAAAACATCATCACCATCCAAGGTAGAGAACATATTCAAAATAGAGTCATAAACTCACTGCCTTAACAGAGATACAATGCCATGAACTTCAATACAAAACGAAACCATAATTCAACATGCATATAACATAAGCTTTCTCCAATTACTCCTTTCTCCTTGATAGTTCAGCCCCTATGGAAAAGGGTTACATTTGGTGTTAGATTTAAGGTTTTGATGATAACAATTTAAGTAAGTTCTGGTTTAGTAGTTGATTGATCAAAGGTTAATCAATCATATGTCAGATAAAATGTCTCTATATAAAAGTAACTTAGTAGTAAGATTGACCGATAACTTGCTACATAAATCAAAATTTATGATGATTGATGAATTTATCGATCAAGGTTAACAATGTTTAGTCTACAAGTTTGCAACAAATTATTGATCAGTTGATTGATAATTTAATGATCGATTAGACAAAAAAAGGCACACAATTCTGGTAGCTTGTATCGATCACCTGATTGATCAATGAGTTATTGATGGGAACACAGATAAATGGTAAAATCCTCTTACTTACTTTATATTCTGTTTAACTCAGCTTTTATTAATCACTTTATCAATCAATAATTAATCGATAACCTGTTCTAACATTGCTTGTTAACTTACTGTTTATCGATAATAAGGTTCTGTTTAAAGTTGCCTGTCTGATTTCTTAATCGATCAATTCATCGATTAGTCCTTTATCAATCAAATGATCAATCATCATCATCTCATTGCACTTTCCTATTTTGAGTCATTTTTGGATCACCTGATCGATCATTGATCTATCGATAAAATGATCAATCATCCAAAACTTATGGAACTTCTGCTTTCACATAATGTGATCGATCAAGCTCTTTCCTTGACCTTTTTCAACTAAGTTTTCATGATATTTTATTGACCACTTAATTGATTAATCCTTAATCAATCAATTATTCGAACACATATATTTTGTGATTTCAATGTGAAATTCTTTTCTAGACCTTTTATCAATCAGTTCTCCAATCATTCATTTATTGATAAAGTACTTGATCAACACTCTTTGAAAATCTATTTCTCTCATACTTAGCTTTATCGATAATATGATCGATCAAATAGTTTTCTATCACTTGTTCGATCATTGTACCAGCTCATTTCACTACAGCTATTCACAATGATCTTTAAAATCTTTTGTCTTTTTATCTTTAAGCTTTTCTCAGCCTTCTTTGTACATGTAACCCTCTATTAAAAGGATATAAAGGCAAACGTAACTTGAAAAAGACTATCCTTGTATAACCCATTTAAATCTCACTGCATTCATGGTTCATCAGTTATTGATCACATGTTTGAGCATCTGTTGATGCATAATTTAATCGATAAATATACATGTCTGATTCAAGCCTTTTCCCATTGTTTAATCGATAATTTTATCAATCAACCATTTATCAATCAAGACATCGATCAAGTATGTCTAGTTCATATTTAAAGTACCTGAAGATTGATTCATTACTTTTCTAATTGTTATATGAATATCAATGATGATTATTTGTTCAATTATCTTCACAAGTTTTCTTCTAAAAAGGACTTACTTGTTTGAAGATTGTTACAGATTACGAAGCTCAACAGTTATTTAGTAGCCCTTAACCTACCATGTCAGAAGCATTAATGGTGAACTACCATTGCAACTACGGAGCACATGCAACCGAACTTCTAATGGCTAGAAGCTCTTTAGTCTAACAGATAATTAAACTTCTCCAACTATAAAAGGCGTGAAAATCATTGAATAAAGCATTGAATATGTGAGCTATCTTTGGTTGAAATATTTATGTTGCATTCAATACTCTATTTCTTCACTAAGCTTCAGTGGTTAATATTCATTCACTCTGCTAAGAGTTTGATATACTTTTTACTCATTTCCTAAGAGTAATTCAAGAGTGTGACTCTTGAGGGGATTGTAACCTTACGGGTAGTAAGGGGGAGTGATTAAGTCAATTACTGTACTGAGGTGCCAAGAGCCCATTTAATCTTGGGATCATAGCGAAAATCTCAGAGGTGTTCTAAGGACTAGACGTAGGTCAAGTGGTTAAAGACGAACCAGTATAAATCCTATGCCTTCACCCTGTGGTGAAATCCTTCTAACTCTTCTTCTCTATTTTATTTACGTCACTGTTTTATTACATTAAATTTTTATACTTTACCAATTCACCCCCTTAGGTGAAGCTGCCATTAACATTTGGAAGGAATGAGATTTCAAAGAAACCCTAATAGCAAGAGAGAATCAACTATAACATCAAGCGTGCATCAATTACAAGCATTCCAACCTTTTGCTATTAATAGGGAACCACTTAACCTTATACATGTAGCACTCTATCATGTAATTGCCAAGGCACTTAAAGTAAGGAGTATAGCTACACATTCATCATCATCATACATCATTTGGCTTAATCACATAATAGCACATGAAATTATATAGCAATCAATGCTATAGTTGATATTAAAGTTAATTAAATCTTGCTACATTTCTTCCAATGCTTTCCTTGCCTCTTGATCTTGGTCCTCCCTTCTAAACTGTCAAAGCCTAAAGTCACATTTGAAAAGGGGCAACCACACATCACACAGCTATACTCCACAAACATGATTTGGAATTCAAGAAACCCTTAAACCCCTTTATTCTTGAATTTTTGGAATTGATTTCCAACAACCTAAAAATTATCCCATTAGGTTAATCCTACATAATTTTCCATGCAGAATCAAAATATGAGCTTAGAATTTTAAAAACACATCTCCTGCCTATAGATCTTGATTTGGCCGAGAGGTAGTAATTATGGCCCTTCAATATCCAATTTCATTTTAATGCATTCCAAAGCTTATGGCTTAGGTTTACCCTACACAAAACTTCATTTTAAAGCCAATAGAAGCATCAAAACATGAAAAACCCCATCCTAGGGAAAAATCACTGTTTCAGCCAAGACATAGCATGTGGGTTCCTTCACATGAATTTCGTTCCATAATCATATAATACCTCTTGAAACAACTTGTAATCCATGCATTTAACCTAGGTTTAACAACATATTCTTTCTCCCCTAACCCTAATAAAATTCAGTTAGCATCCATACCAAGGAGAAACCACCAATTTCAACCATAAAACTCAAGGAAACTAATCAATACACAAGATAGAACATTAAACTAACCTTAGATGCAGCCTTATATGGTCAAATCTTCAAGCTTCTCCTTGATTACACTTCAAGAAAATATTTTTCAAGATGTTCCCCTAGGTTGGCCGAAAATTGTGTCTTGTGAGAGGGGGAGCCTTGAGTTAATTAAATACCACCGGAGTTCAATGGAATTACAATGATAATGTGTCAAGCTAAGCTTTTTTCTTACATTTTCTCTTTCCTTCATTTAATTCCAAATGAAATGGATTTAGAAGTCAAAATCTTCTCCATCCCTGGCTTGACAAGTGGCAAAATGAGAGCCAAGTAAAAAGGTGTGTACTTTTCACCTTTTTTAGCACCCTTTTTATACTGCAATAGCTTCTTCTTTTTTTATATCAGATATCTGAGCCTCCTAATAAATTTTTGTCAGATCCTTAATATTTTCTTATCAATTTTCCCTTCCTAAAGAGCCTTGTTTTGCATCCATAATGAATTTTCATCATTAATAGAAAAGAAAACTAATTTTCTTACTATATTAGTTTTCTTACTCGGGAGGTACTTTTTTACTTTTTGGGTCTCTGGGCTCATTAAAACCTTTGTGATCATTTTATAACCTCTTATTAATCCCATAGAAGTTTCATGAATTTTTCTTGGGATTTATCTAGCCTCATAAGTATTTATTTGTAATTTTCCTAAACAAAATCCTAATTAGCATAATTGGACTTTAAATTCCCTTAAAAATTACCCAGGGATATTTTGGGAATAAAACCACTTGAACAATGTCTTATAATTCTCAGGACACTTTATCCTTATTTTTTCTTCATTCATTTCTAAGCTCAAAACTACTTTCCATAATTAATGTTTCACCAATTTTTCCTAGTCAGTCAATATTCAATAATTACTGAAAATTGAATAATTATTACTTTCCATCATAATTTCAACTTTTGAGCCTAGAATACTATCCAGGGGTCTTTTCTCTACCTTCCGTAATTATTTGCTAATTTTTGGGAATTTCTAACATATTTTCCAAATTTTCATATTTCTTTCCACTGTTTTGGCCATTAAATGTCCGAGAATTTCCTTACTCTTAGTTATGAAATTTTTGGATGTGACAAAGGAAAGAGAAAAGAAAAAGAAAGAGAAAAGGGTTAAAAAAAAAAGAAGAAAAAAAGAACAAGGAAGAAAAAGAAGAAAGCAAAGAAAAGAAAAAAAGAAGGAATAAAGCATTCTTGTGCCTTAGAAGTTCAAAAGAAAGATCTCCTCCAATTAAATATTGCTAATGCTAGTGAATTCAAAGTGATTTGTGCATCTAACATTTCTTTCATATGCATTCTTATACACCTTTCATCCTTACATTTTACATTACAGGCTAAAAGTCCTTTTGATTCTTGAATGTATTTGTGCTTAAATGGTTAAAGAAGTAGAGTTTTTACAAGCATATGACAGGGCATTTGAACAAATGATTTGAGTGAAAGAACCCTAAATACTAGGTGAGTTGAGCGAAATGCTAATCTGTTGAGTGGTTTTTCATTTCTCATTCTCCTTTCCTAAATTATATACCACATTTGAATCTTTTTGTATTAGAATGTTTTATGGATTGATTGCTAATGGTTGGCCTATACTTGATTAGAATATGGTTGATAACTCTTGAGACTTGGTTAATTCTTTTCACTTCACTTTATTCTTTCCCTCATTGGTTTCAATTTTTTTTTTTTACCTAGGAGTGCAAAGCTTAAGTGTGGGAGAATTTGATAAGTCCAAATTTAATTATGATTTTTCATATCTCTTTTGAAGATTTTATCACATTTATTGGGTTTAAATGCATTAATTATGATTAATTTGAACTAAAATTGATTGCATAAAAATAGAGCTAAAAAGGACCAAAATGTTATATTTTTATGATTTCTTTTAATTGAGTGACTTGTGGAATATTTGATATTATATTATCTTGGTTTTTATTGTGGGATACTTGGGATATTGAAGATAAAAGCTGAAAATAAGAAAATGACAAGGACCTAGAAATTTGAAACAAGACAAAAGAGGACAAAGATAAGCACACTGCGTAGGGCAATGTGATTCTAATATGGCTAGAGGAACAAAGAGAGGAGGGCAGCTTCCTTCACCTTTCCTCACTCACGGCCTTCTCCATCACCATATCCCATCCATACCATTACCAACCTTCATCTCCATCGACCTCTACCCTTCATTATACATACACATGACCATCTTCCCGGAGAAATCATTTATCATCTACTCTGACCATAGGCACACACCAACCATCATCACGGTCTTCCCTTTTCATCGTCTCCAATGCGGCACACCACCCACACACGATCATCTTTCGCACTCGATCACCACAACTAACATAATCATCCTTGGTCCTCATCATTAGCGAGTCATCAAAAGTGTCACACCCCAAGTTTTAGGCCTAAGAATACACAGATTAGCCTCAGATAGGTAGGCTACTAAATCCCTATGAGCAGGAGTTCCAGAAATGTAAAAGGAATGTTAAAGGGTTTTAGGGACTAAATTGTAAATAGAGAAAGTTCTAGGGACTAAATGTAAAGAAAGTTAGAGGCTCCACTGAAGTCTCGAGGCCTAGAAATGAGAAAAGAGGTTAGTTTAGACCAAGGTTATGATAGAGGCCATAATAGGGTGATTTATGAGGTTTACTTGACCAAGGGTAAAACTGTAATTTTGGAAAGTTTTGGGCCAGGAATGAGCAAAAATGGAAGTACTACCCAAAAAATTCTAGAAAATTCCAAAAAATAGAAAATGACATTTTAAAGCCTGTATACGAGGAGAAATGATGAAAATGCCTTTGAGTTGACTTAAAAGGAATTTATAAGTTTATGACTCAATTTGAGATGTAGAGGTAGATTTAATTGTTTGAGTCATAAGGAAACCTCAGAAAATTATGGTAAAATGGGGATGTATGATCTAAGAGGCTATAGAATTTATAAAATTAGTCTCAATCCTAGAAGGCCAGCGGAATGGCTTTAACATTTTTTTAAGGCCAATGTAGTTTATGGTTTGTTATGGGAAATTTAAAAGAAATACTTATGGTCTGAGTTATGATCTGAGAAATTCATAAATTTTCTACAGAATTAAATGAATTTTATGGTATAAATAGATGAATTTTCGGAGTTCAGGATTGGATAAAATGCTCCAGTCAAATGTTAAATAATTAATGTCCCTTAATTAGGAGACAAAGTTAGAAAATATCTTAAATATTTTGAGGAAGACAAGTTCAACTTGAATTCTCTTCTTCTTTCCCATGTGCTTCATTTATGAGGGTGATGAGTCATCATATAAGTCACCAGAAGATATTTTATGGGTAGTAGAAAAATTAGAATGCAATACGGGTAAGTGTTAGACAGTTTTCTATCTACCCAGTAGAGTAAAAGTTCTACTATGTGACTCAATAAGGTTGACTAATTGGTTAATAGTGTTGACTATTTTTTCCCCTCTACTCCTCTAAGGTGGCGTCATATATGTGCCTTTATTTGCCAATATCAACTATTAAAATATCTAGAGATCTCAGAAAATTATGAAAATTAAAAAAATTCATTTAGGAATTAAGGAGATTTATAAAATTATTTCCAACCCTAAATGATGAGGAGGTTAGCTTTAATTAAATTTAAAGCTAAATTAATATTAGTAGATTGTCTGTTTTTACGGAAACGGCAATTTAAAGAGTTATATGGGGAGAAAAATTATGAATTAATCAAGCAAGTTCCCTTTACTGAGATATAATTAATGGTGATCTGATATAAGAATTCTGAGATACTAGAATTTTTCGGCTATCAGATAAAATAAACCATATTATATTACGATTCAGTAAACTATCAGGATAACCGAGGTGGTAAAATTTTTGATAGAATGTCAAGGAGACATGTCATACCTAAATTGGCCAAGAAGGGAAAAAAAATAAAAAGAAAAGGAAAAGAAAATACTAAATCAAGTTAGATTAAAATTTAATTAGGGATAAGTAAAATGATTATGGTTAAGTCATCTTCCGTAGGATCGTGACACGTGGCAAACATGGTTCATTGGATGGCTAGGATTTAACCATCTATCTTTGAAAAGTCAAAAGTTTCTAGAAGGGTAATTAGCCAAGTTCATCAAGAAATTAAGAGAGTTAACCTTGATTAAAGCCTAATTAATCTTAATGGATAAGAAAGATGACATAAGCCCTAATGACTCACCATCCAAGTGTCAACATGTTAAGCCATGTAGCCTAAGATTTGTACATGTGGAAAGAGGTAAAAATTGGAGGGCTAAGATTAAGTCTTATGCAAGAAGGGCAAATGTGGAATTAATGAAAAAGGAAGCCTATAAATACCCCCTCCCACATGTTCATTTTGTGTGAAGCCTTTCAAGTAGGAAACCTCTTGCAAATTTTCATTTAGAGAGAGAAAAGAAGATTTCTAGTGAGAGAAAGTCATTTGGAAGCAAGGTAAGCTTCTACAACTCTCTTATTACAAGTATAGTAATGATATATGGGTTTTGTGCTATTTTAATGATGATAGAAAGTCATTTTCCTAAGGGGAAGTGCTGTCTAAATTTTTTCAAAATGATAGGAAATTGTTTAGATGAAGTATGGTTAAGATTAAGCATGGTTAAAGGTTAAGGATTTAGTGATTACATGTTAGTTTTGTTGAAAATCCTTTTCCCTATAATTATATATGGTTCGGCCAAATTGAGAAATGTAGGAGGGAAGATGTTTCAATTCAATTTGATGCTTCCAATGAGTTTAAATGATGATTTAGTGTAGGTATATACCAAGAAAGGGATGTTGGAAGCATTAAAAATTGAAATGAAAATTTTGAACCTATTTATCCCTATAGTTCGGCCAAGTCAAGTTTAATAGGAAGGGATTGGATTTTCATAAAACTAATATGATAAATAGATTCTACATGGAAAATTATATAGGAAAGGCCCAAGAAAGTTCAAGAATCAAAGCTAGAAAAATAAACCCTAAAAATAAAGAAAAAAAGGGGTTTAAGGGGTTATGTTAAGTTTTGGAGTTGGAGTAATGCTTAATGTCGTGTCATTGGTTGCCTAATAGGCTATACACAACAAAGGGGCAAAGATCTAGTCAAGAAAAGAGTTCAAGAGGAAGGAAAGCCAACAAGGTAGCTTTTGCATTCCATTGCTTGTTAGAGTTACTATACATTGTATGTTCATTACTATGTGTTATGACGTTATGCTATGATGCCTCCATGCATGTATACCTTGGTTTATGCAAGGTTGAGATGATATGTTATGTTATAATGTTATGTTTTTCCATGGCAAGTACATGATACTTAAGTATGTATGTATGCATGTAGCTTGAATTACATTGTGATGTGTAACCATAGTAATGTATGCAATGTGCTACTAAGATTCACCAAGAATCTTACCCCCATACTTAACAAACCCTAGGGCCTTCAACCTCCAAGAGCAAAGGAAAAGAAGTGGCTATAGTGGAGAGTTAAGTTTGCCTCAAGAAGAAGAAGAAGAATGAAGAAAAACCTTATGTTGTATGAATGTAATTAAGAGTTTGCTTTAAGGTTTTAAGTTATGGATATATGCTAGCTTATGTGTTAATATGTGAAAGCATGCTAGTGTTGTCCAATATGCATGATTACATGGTAGGCAAATTAGTATGCAAGTACTTGGCCAAGTAAGACAATTTATCCTTCCAAGGGGGATAAAAGTCAACATTATGGACCTAAACTTTGACCCAAGTCAAATTAAGCAATTGAGAAGTATAGCCATGAGATTCGGTGAGCAAATAGATGGGATTTTTTCTCTTTAAGATGAGAGTTGGTTCACCTAAACCTGATAACCACATAAGAAGTTATGTCCTTCTAAAGTTGGGCTAAATAAGTGGAAAATGAAAAAATGACCATATGAACAATAACTTTTTCAAGGAAAACTGGGCTCGAATTTTAAAGCAATTAGTCCAGAAACTATTTTCTTTCAAAGTTTATCCAAAGAGCTTTTCATAGAACTTAGAATCACTCGATTTAGATTTTTTTACAATTAGTTATGAATTTTTGAAGTTTGCCACATTTTTGTGTACAATGAATAGTAATCCGTAAAAGAAAATTTTCGAACTTGTTTTTTTTCATAACTTGTAGTGTTCAAAAGTGATTCCAAATGCTTCCGCAAGGCAAGTTAATTGTATAAACTTAAGGTGTTACAAAAAGCATCGCCCTTACCTCTCGTCTTGATCCATTCATGGCTGTTGTGGGGATTAAGTTTTGTTTAGCAAAATTTGAAACCATGTGTAGCTAATTTCATCAAGTTTCTTGGAGATGGAGGATTGGGTTTGAGCTTCAGAGTTAATTAGGAGAGTTTTTTTTTTCAATTCCTTTGATTTAATTAAGTAATGGATTTTCTGAGTAAGAATTAATATTATTTGATTAAATTTTCTAAGATTACTGGTTGTATCACTACTACAAAAATATCCATTTTCATCTATTCTAGAGGCCTTTTTCTTCTTTTAAAGGGAGACGTAGACAAAGGAGATGTAGATAGAAGTTAGATATTCATCTTTTCTCAATAGAAACAAACAAATATGTGCTTTGCATATTTGTGTTGCTTTCCCAAAATAGACGAATATGGTGCCACATATTCGTCTGTTCTGGCTAGAACAGACGAATATGGTGACATTTTTAAAAATATATTTATAAAAAAATTATTTGCATTGTTAGTTTTTACTATAACCTGTAATTCTAAAGTGTATGAAGCAAAACCAAAACAAAGCAATAATAACAATTCAGCAGAACCAAATCGTGTTACACTTTCTATACAAATCACAATAGGGTCAAAGCAAATGACAACAATAACATCTAAATTAGCTTAGTTAGGGGGGAAAGTTAAACACTTTAAATTAGTCATATAACACAAGGAAGTTTAAAACTAAAAATCTAATGACATCCAAACTTATTTAAATAGATATTTTAACTTTTATAATCCCATACCATTCTAAAATTTAACATGGAGATTAAATATTAAGGACACTTAATTAACTATTATATTCCAACAAATTTTTTCTCCTACATATTTCACAAACACCTTATGTGCATTAATATTTAAACAAGTTTAATATGCTTTTAGTCTTAATATACTTTCCCAAATCACTATTATTGTTTTCTAAAAGCTATTATTCACCATAATCAATTTAAATAGAAAATTTTGAACACCAAAATACCAAGACAATCGCTTTCAACACCCATATAATAGTCCTACATGTCACATTCTGAAAATTTATTATAACAATTGGGAGTTTAAAATTAAGCTAAGGACCGATATAGAGAGTATAAAGAAGGACAAAATATTTTTGATATGAAACCCAAATAAGGTCTGGACTGATATTTTTAGAATTATTAGTCTATAAAGGGCAAAATAGAAAAATTTGAGAAAAATTCTAGAAAATACTCAAAAAATGGTAAAAAGTAAAGTAGAGATTTTGAAACCTTAATAGAGGCCCTGAAGGTGAAAATGATGTGAAAATATGTTATTACAGAATTTTCAGAAAATAGAAGTTTTCTCAGAAAAAATAGTGGAATTTGGGTAAAAATAATTATTATAATTATTTAAGGCCTCAATAGTTCCAAAAAAATGGAGAATAATTATAAATATTTGGTTGAATTTATAAAATTAACTCCAGGCCTTGAAAGTACAGGAATTAATTTTAGAAAATTTATTTCCAAAAGTCTTACCGATAATTCCTATTTGAAGGAAATTCAAAATAAATAGTTAAAAGTGGAGAAATTCTAAATTTTTTTAGAATGCATTCTTATATTAAAATGGGATTTTTTTATGGAGAAAAATATGATTTTAGAGCCTAGAGTAATTATGAAAAGTTACAAGTGAATAGTAACTGATAAGCTTCAATATTACTCGGAATTGATATTTTATTGTTGGGGGCCATCTTGGAACTTTCCAAATCAGATTGGGCTTTCATTTGGGCCAAGAAAAGCTTATAAAATTCATGCACAATGGTGGCCTAATATTTAAATGGATTTAAGCCCAACTAACCTTAAATATCCATGGAATATTCTTGAATATTTACACTTGGCATTGTCACACCTCACTTTTATACACTTTAGCGCATCATACGGAAGCGTTTGAAACCACGTTCGATGGCCTTAAGGTTAGAAAATCACATTTGGAAAAATCTGCTTGTACGATTACTGTTCACAACACATTCCAGAAATTGTGACCAACTTTGAAAAATCATAACTAATTATAGAAAAAATGAAATGGAGTGGTTCCAATTTTCACTTAAAGCTCTTTCTTATCACTAGCACCATTTTGTGCCTCACATAGGGACATTCTAGTCCCCTAACTCAATTCAACATTTTTCAATAAATTCTTTCCTTATGATTTGCCATGCCATTTTTGTACATAACATTACCATTCATCTTCTCACTTCATATTACATGCTGTAAGCATTTATAAACATCATACAAGATACATAGCATAATGGAACATCAATTAGCATAATGGATTACAACATAACATGTTATGATCACACAATGATTCTTGATTCTTTCCATCAATCTTTCATTTTCTTCTTGAATTCTTCTCCATGCTTATTGCACCTAACAGGGTTGTTAAGGGAGGTGAGATTCAGGAAATTAGTAGCAAACACTACTCATAGGCATACAAGACATAATGTAAATGCATGACATGCCATAATGTCCCAAACATTAACATATGAATACCATGGAAAGTAAGCTAAAAGCATTTCATGCTTTCATAACATGTTGCCAAGGCAAAGCATAACATAAACTTGCAAACATAACTTTGCAAACATTTCATCTTAGTTAGTCATATCATGGCAACACAACACACACACATCATAAAACATACATATCAAGCACACATAGGTAAGTTTACTACCTTGTAACATAGCTTTCCTCTTGCTTTTCCTTGATTCTCTTGTATTTCCAACCCTATGAATTTCGGTCAACACCATTAAATATCCTCTTGGAGTTCCAAGGTCTTAAACACATCAATACATTATGCAACAATTATTAGAATCAAATCATCAACTTATCTCTACTTGATTCTTTCTTGAACATACTTGAACTCTAACTTTTGAGTTTCAATTCCAACCTTCTTAATTATTTCACATACTATGTCCACATAATTTTGCATGTAGCATCCATTTCCAAGCTCAAAACAATCAAAATCCAATCCTAGCATTAATAGAATAGTCAAGGCCAAACATAATTACAAATTAAGGGAAGGTTGTGGATTTCTTGCAAATCAACATAGAACCACTTGATTCTTGTTGTTTCCAAGCCTTTAACAACAACACCTATTTCATCTTTCCCTACCTTATCAATTTCGACAATTTCGCACACCTTGGCTTAGGGTTAACTATCCAAAATCCAATCAACCAACGAACAAGCTTACAAAGAGCAAGGGAAGTGAAACTAGATCAAATCCACAAACATACCTTGATTTAAGACTTGGATTGGCATGGGATCCTTTGCTTTTTTCCTTCTCCTTCTTCTCCCTTGCTGTTTGGTTTTCTCTCCCTTTCCCCCATAAATGGCCGAAACATTGCAAGCATAAGGGGTATGATATTTAAAAGGATTTGGACAAATCCTAGCCTTTGATTCCAATTAATCCTAGCCACTGATCTTTGTTTCTTCTCCAAGAAATTCATCGCATATGTTGCCTTCTCTCTCTCCTCTTAATCAGCATTTTCCTGCCCATAATAGTTCAAGAGTTTTTGGTCAAAATGGCAAGGAAAAATGGCCATGCATTTCAAGATTCTTTCATAAGCCATCTAAGATATTTTCATGGTTTTGTGGCCAAAATTGTTCCACCACATTAAGCATGTGATCTGACCTTGGGGAGCACGGTTTTGCTGACTAAAATGGGCTAAATATGTCCAAATTTAGTTGGGAAGTAATGGAATTAATTGGTTTCAATCCCAACCACAATCTATTACCCCGATTTACTCCTTTAGGTCTCTACTCGGAAAAATAGCCCGAAGCCTCTAAAATTCATTTCTTTCCATGAAAAATTTTTACTTAATCTAAAAGTAAGATCTAAAAATTTGGGGATTTTTCATAACCTCTAACTATTTATTTCACATTTTCTCCTCCGAAATCAAGCTTTTACCGAGAGAATTTTGGAAGTAAATTCCTCATAAATTTTTTCTTCATTTAAAATTTGTGGAAAAATTTTAGAAATTCACATATATTCCCAAGAAATTTATTCATATTTTTTATTGATTATTGAGGCCTTATATAATTAAAATAATATTATATCTCCTCAATTCCACTATTTTCCCTCAAATAACTATTTTTGGAAAGTTTCACAATAATTTATTTTGGGTTATTTTCACTCCCAAAACATCATATATGATTCAAAAAAACCCCTAGTTTACCCCTTTTTTCATTTTTAGGAAATTTTTGAGAATTTTTCATAAATTTTTCTATTTTGACCCTTAAAGGACTTGACATTGTCGGTCCGGCTCTTTTTCGGGTTTCTTAGCATTGCTAATATACCTTCCATTGAATCTTAACTTAATCTTCTCATGGTATACCTATAGAGAAAGGAATATCCCATCCCTCTCTCTCAGTTACGTAATTAATTAAACAATATTTAATCAGGGTCGATTTTGCCGAATTCTTCTCTACTGGCTTATAACTCCGTCGATCTGTCTCTGGGTTTCATTCTTTCCCTTTCATCATAGAGAATTCCTCTAATTTTCTAAAGTCAAAAGTCAAACCTTAGACCTATTTTGACTTTTTTCGGATAGGGTATAAATAAGCTGTGTAAATTTAAAAAGTTAACCTCGTTACTTTCTGGGGACGGAATTAATTTTAAAAATTTGTGATAATTCCTCAGCTACTTTTTCCTTGATTTTCTGATTATTTGAGGCCATATCAAAGTTTTAAATAATTAATTTAAGTTACTATCTCAAATTGTCCAAAACTCTGGAATGACTTCGGGCATTTCCATCATTTTTAGCCATATATCGGCTCTAGGATCCTATTCTCATTTTTCTGGAATTTTTCTTAGTCATTTGGGCCCTTTCTACTAACTTTGAGCATTGGCCGACCAGAACTTTTATTATTGACAATTAGGTCCCTACTCGGCCTAGGAATCTTTTCTTTGCAATTTGGTCGCTCCT